>NC_056725.1:1985552462-1985852462 GCF_019279795.1 Protopterus annectens
GCAAATTCTTTAACAACATTCCTCCACTTACACCACAGATCCTACCACATGAATACATTTCTTACTTCCCTTCTGCTTTAAAACCGTTTCCCAAAAAGAGATTCAGGAACTGTTATAATAAATCAGACTACCATTAAAAACAGATTTCCAAATATTATACCCCTACATTGCTAAGATGAGGAGGTACAATTCTAAGCCACCTGTTGCAGCATACATTCAACCTATTCCTCACTACTGAATCAGTTATATTCAGTTTTGAACACTCATTTCTATTGTCCATCCTCAAAGTTGCTACTCCTACTACAGTTAATAAGTACCAGTTAACTGTCATCATGTGTCCTATAGTCAAAATTATGGAAAAGCTAACCTTCAGGAAAATTTTAGAGTATAATTAAAAGTATTGCATACAGACAAACAACATGAATTCCATCCCCGCTACCGTACACTAACAGTACTGCACCAAATATATAGTCATATGGAAGAATGTACTACTCATGGGTTCCATTTTCTGGGATTTAAAAATGTGCATTTGAAAACTGAAGAAACTGGATTTACACAGTAAGTAGCTTAATGGTTCCAAACCTATGTCAGCAGCAGGATTTTTGTAACACACCTTGATAATGCATTGTCACAGTAGGGTGTACATAAAAAGTTGTCCCACATGGCAGAGCCATAGCCACCTCTTGTAGCACCTGACACTGTTCTCCAATCTGGTGCCCCACCTCCCTAATTCTTAATTTGAAAATTAAAAAAAATGTCCTCTCCATTGCTCTAGCATTCCAAGCCAGATTGCTACCCTTTCAGCTCTTCACTGGAAGATCAAAAAAAAGTTTCAAAAGGGTATCTCTCCCTCAGTCTGGCACTCCAAGCCAGATCCCCAGCAGCCCCCCCCCCCCCCCCCCCACTGCTCTTGCATTCAAAAATTCCAGTATAGAAAGATGAATACAGGAGCTTTACTTTGTGATCTTGCCCTCTGATACCCTGGATTAGTATATGTGAGTAGCTCATTTTGGGACATTGGTATAAACTTTATTTATCTGTAGTCTACTATATGCTTTCCCAAATATCTGCTCCATACTGCATGCAAAGACTACTGTGTTTATAAGAGGACAGAATTTGTGGAATCCATTAAACAAGCAGTTACTAGAGGATTTTACCCTGCATGAAATTTTCTGTTTTCTAGTAATCTAACTGTTAACACCTGAAAGTCTGTTGCCATAACATTAAAGTGTATTGACCGGGTTCTAAAGCAAGTGTTAAGTAACAATATTTTGGAGTTGGATATAACCTCCTTACTATGTACAATGCCAAAATTATTCAATTTTTGAAGCAAAAAGTATGGAAATTTATCTCTGAACTGAAAATCTCTACAATGATATCATGATCCACAATGCCTCCCTACTTACATTTGATGAATATATTTCCATGTTAAAGGCATCAAAAGTACTATCTTTTTTTCCTAGAATGGCAAGTTCTAACTAGTTCTTGCAGATGGAATCATTCATTTTGAAAATAACTGCAAGGTGATGTAATAGTGAATCCACAATGTAAATAAGATGCAGGTCCTCTAAAGAAGCAAGTTATGTTAATCACCCATACTGCTTTGCAGTTGTATGTAAATCAGTGCTCAGAGACTATCATGGCATCATAGCATGGGTGCAGTTATAGAGAAAAACTAAATAAACAGTGAATCTAAAATGTCAAACAGCACACTATAATCTTTACTTTTTGCAAAATCACTTGAAACTTTGTTATGAGGGGTACAATGGGAAAAGAAATTGGTTGTAAAACAAAGATGCTTCCAAACATGACCAATACACTTTAAGAACTTAGAAGGGATTCATACAAGATCAGCCTCTAAGCTTATAGATACAGAAAGAATATTCATACCCTCAGGTAAACTATAACTGTATCTGGGAATTATACTAGAAAACAAGTTAACCTTTGGCAGACCTGTAGAACAACAGGTTGGCTAAGTTCTACTATGCTTACAAATTTCAATAGCCAAAAATGTTCTCATGCCATATCTTGAGTACAGTAATCAGTTTAAATTCTCAAGAAGGTATTATTACTCTTCCAATAGATGAGAGGAAAATATTCAGATTTATTCATTTATCGTGTAAGCAGGATCACCGGCATGACAATATACAGAAAACAATATTTTCGCTAACTACTCTAATCTGAAAGCAATTAAATGAATGTTGCTATTCACTTGTAAAACAACACAGTATAAGTCAGACGTACCCAGTATAACCTTAGAATTAAAGGTATGCTACAGCTGCAAACACACCCATATACCATATCAGAGTCAGAAACAGCCTTCATCAAAAGTGTCCCTGTAACATGAAATGCTCTACCAGACAAGACACAAATAGATAGCAAACTTACTCCTTTTAGAAAGCACACCTAAATTGCAAATATAATTGCTAAAGGGAAGCAGGATAAATCTGCAGAATTGGTGCCTAAACTATCCTACTAAAAATCGTACTATACTCAACACTGTGCAGCCATGATACATTCAGACAGCTGTATAATAAGCAGTTCTATTATCCTTGTATACAACAATGCACAACTTCAGTAGTTATTTAAATAATCAAGTAACGCCTTATCTGTAGTAGTTATAAAACAGTAAATATTCATTATAATTATGATGCCCGTACCCTGGCCCAGCAATCAAGGAGCCTCAATCCTCACCACTAACAACAGAGAGGGCATCTCATATATGAGGCAAAGATAACAAATACACACAGTAAAGTGCATTTTCCCTTAAGAGCACTCAGAGATCACAGTTAGTCCCTGACCGAATGCTCCCTTGCTCTCCAGGTCCTCAATAAGACTCCCCACTGGCACATAGGGTCCAGATCTCAGCCTAGCTGAGAAAGCTAAAATGTCCAGCACCCTCCGTCCAACCAGTGCTTCGTGTCCCTGTAGTAGCTGACACACACACACTTTGACATAAGAGTTTATACAACCACACAGACACTCCTGGGAAAGGCTGGCACAGGTTCTCCAGCTGTGCACCTTTTACCCAGACTATACGGTAGTACCACTTGCCACCACCCAGCTAATATTTATCAGCTACACAAAGGCCCTTAAAAGGGTGTCCAATTATTGCAGTGCAATATTATTATCCAATTGGTAGTATAACTAAACAGTCAAGGCTTATTAGAGTGACTTGGTACAGCATCTTTATATACATGCAATTTACACTTAGAGCTTAATTTATCTCTACACAAAACAGCCACAGTTAAAAGGTTTGAATATATTTAATAATAAATAATTAAAACCACAAGCCAATACTTTCTACTACACAGTGCTAGTCAAGAGTTCAGAGATCACACAGAAATGGTTAAAATAATTCAGTAGTACAGTTCTGACATCGCAGAAAAAAACACTTAGGCTAATCTTTCTAGTTCCTGGTTATTTCTAAAAGAAAACACAAGTCTAAGATAACCTACATAGGAGCAGGACAGTGCTGTGAGTTGGATGGTCAGGACAAAAATGCTTAATGCCTTCTGATTCTCTCTGTTTAAATTGCTATTTTCAGTCCTGGTTCCCATTACATCACTTCACACTTTCCTGGGGTTCCCAGGCTGACAGATACTACAGTTTGTTATCTTGCACTTGCAGGAAACTACATCAATAAAAGACATTCCACATGTAAACCCTAGTAATTATTCCTTAAGTTAAAACAATAGGCATGATGCTTCACTCCAGACTCATCGACTCCAACTTCTAACTTCAAAGGAACAGGCATGAAATAATTTCAACTTCAAAGGACAGACAAGAAATGCTTGACTTAGCTTTCTTTACAGCAGAGGGCAATGTTGCTACATTGTTTTAAGTTCAGCATTTCACAGTATTTTATTTTCTTTCAATTAAGAAAACAAGTCTGTAGTTCAACATTCATATTTACAAATGATAGAATTATCTGCACAATTCTATCTGGCTAGGCTGGCAGCCTTCACATTTCCGCCCCCTGAAGATCTCAACCAATGTTTTCAAGTGACACTTGAGAAATGCTGCTTGAGAGGGTCAGGTCTATCTGAGGATACCTACCCCATTCCCTGTCTTGAGAGACCATCTGTATTGGCATTGCTTCTCCCACTGCGGTGCTGCACTGACATATCATATGCTTGCAACCCTAGGCTCCATCTTAGCAACTTGGCATTTTGCTGGCTGGCTCAGTTTAGCCATGTTAGGGGGTTGTGATCTGCCATAACAGTGAATTTCCTTCCGTACAGATAAGGCTGAAGTTTCTGCAATGCCCATACTATGGCTAGACATTAATTTTCTACAGCTGCATAGCATTCCTCCCTGGGTTGGAGCCTATGACTGAGATAAACTACTGGATGCTCTTCTCCCTTTGAAAAATTCTGGCTAAGTACAGTCCCCACCCCATGGTTTGAAGCATTCACCTGCACAATTTTTTTTTCTGTAATCTGGACTGGCTAACACAGGGGTCCTCACAAAGCTTCTTTAAGCTTCTGGAATGCCTGCTCACATGTTGGGGTCCACACTACCTTATCTGGCCTTCTCTTCCTTGTCAGGTCTGTGAGGGGAGCAGCTATGATACTATAACTGGGGACAAATGTTTTGTAGTACCCTGCTGTCCCTATAAATGCCCTCACCTGCTTGTTGGTAACAGGTGCAGGCCATGCCTTAATGGCTTCCACTTTGGCAGGATCTGGCCTTATCTTACCATTCCCCACTCTATGTCCTAAGTAGGAGACCTCCGCCATACCCACCTGACATTTGCTCGGCTTAATGGTCAACCATGCCCTCTGTATTCTGCCCAGCACCTCCCTGACATGCTGAAGGTGCTCTGGCCAGGAATGGCTGTAGATGGCAATATCATCTAGATAAGCAAAGGCAAATCCACCTGCTCCTGTTAGGATATGAGCTACCAGCCTCTGGAAAGTTGCTGGGGCATTCTTCATCCCAAAGGGCATCTTTGTGAACTCATACAAGCCAAAAAGAGTCACAAAAGCTGTCTTCTCTCTAGCACTGGGAGTCAAGCGCACCTGCCAGTAATCCTTGGCAAGATCAATGGTTATAAGATACTTAGCCCCACCCAGCTGGTCTAGGGCCTCATCTGTCCTAGGCATGGGGTAGGCATCTGACTCTGTGTGACTATTTAATTTCCTGTAGTCCACACAGAACCTTGTGCTGCCATCCGTCTTTGGCACCAGCACCACTGGGGAGGCCAAGGGACTGTTGTACTCTTGAATCACCCCTAGTTCCAACATCTCCTGTACCGCCTCCCTCAGAGTCTGCTTGACTCTCTCAGGCACTCTATAAGGGGCCTGCCTAATAGGCCTTTGGGTCCTGTATCCACCTGGTGCTGCACCAGGTGGGTGCATCCTGGTTTCCCACTGAACATGTTCCCAAATTCCTGCAGCACTGCTCGGATTTCTCAAACCTGGGTAGGAGATAGCTGCTGGGACATTGCTACCCCTTCCACTGAGGTGTCAGCCCGAGCCTCACTGAGGAGATCAGTCCCCAGATCTCCCTCAGATTCCTCCTGCAATCCACTGCAAATGCTCAGCACATGGGCCTCCCTATCATGGTAAGGTTTCATCATGTTAACATGGTACAATTTGTGCCCTTGCCTTCTGCCTAGCAGTTTCACCATGTAGTTAACATCACTTACTTTTATTACCACCTTGTAGGGACCCTCTCAAGCTTCTTGCAACTTGTTGTGTCTGACAGGAATAAGAACCATTACCTGCTGCCCCACAACATGCTCTCTTAGCTCGAGCATTCCTGTCATACCACACAATTTTCTGTTGTTAGGCTTCTGCCAGGTTCTCCTGGGCCAAGCCCATGAGTTCACTGAGCCTTGTCCTGAGGTTTATGATGTATGCCACAACAGACTCCTTGTGAGACTCGCACTCATGTTCTTACTCATCTCGAATTAAATCTAGAGTTCCCCTCACCCTATGCCCATACAGCAACTCAGGGTTAAGAACTTGTGGATTCCTGGGGAACTCCTCTGTAAGCAAACAACAGATGGGGCAAATATTTGTCCCACACCCTCTTAAACTGGTCTGAAAAGGCCCGTAACATGGATTTGATTGTAAAGTTTAACCTCTCAACAAGACCATTAGTCTGGGGATGGTTGAGGGTGGTCTTCATGTGCTTCACCCCACAGGAATTCCACAGACAATCCATCAGGTCTGACATGAAATTGGCACCTCTGTCAGTTAGTATTTCTTTTGGGAAAACTACCCTGCTGAAAATCTCTAACAAAACATTTGCCACCTTCTGTGCCTCATTGGAGGACAAAGCTACTGCCTCAGGGTATCATGTGGCATAATCCTTTACCACTAGGATGTACTTTTCCCCAGTTGACCTTGGGGTACTCAGAGGACCCACAATATCTATAGCTACCCACTGAAATGGCTCCTCAATCACAGGCAGAGGCATCAAAGGAGGTCTCACTTTGTCTCCTGCCTTGCCTACCTTTTGGCACTACTCACAGGTCCTGCAGTACCCTGTTACATCTCTGGAAATTCCAGGTCAATAGAAGTTCTGCATAATATGCCTCTTTGTATGTTTTATGCCCATATGACCGGTAAAGGGAATATCATGGGCTATGGCTAGAAGTGCCAAATGGTAGGCTCTAGGCACTAACAGCTGCTGTACTCTCTCATCTTCTAGCCCTCCCTCAGGGGTCCACTCTCTGTATAGTAACCCTTTGTCCCAGTATACAGATTCCTCCTTTCTTTGAGAATCAGGTGCCTCCCTAGCTACCTGCCTCAGACCTTGCAACGTAGGGTATGAGAGCTCAGCCTGTCTCAACTCTCTCAACCCTTCCCAGCTCCCCTTCCACAGGAAGTCTGACATCCTCTGACAGTGGTGCCTCACTGCCAGCCTGGGTACTACTACTCATCTCTACCTTTGCAGTCACTCTGTCTAAGGGACCATCAGTACCCACAAGCAGCTGTGGCTCACCTTCAGTCTCACTGTTACAGCGTAGGTCCCTCCCTGAAGTAACCCCCTCACCAGTCCTGGCTGCAAGTATGCAGTCTGTCTGTGTCTCCCCCCAGGTTACCAGACCCACATGCTTGTCTCCTAGCCTGACTGCATGTAACTGAATAAGCACATGGTACTGCCGCATTCAAATCCTTCCCTATCAGGACATCTGCAGGATGGTAGTTCGGTACCCTTGTTGTCTCACGACAACCTACTATTGGCATTTTGTCTTTTGCACTTACTGGCTCTCTCACCTTTTGTTCCCCACCTTGCATCCATGGACACCTGTATGCCACATGGCCCCACTGGTTGCATTCAAAACATTTAACCCTAGCTCCTAGATGTGCACCTGGACTAGTTGCTTCCCCTACTACTGGCAGATTCTGTTGTGGCAGTATGTGCTGCCCAACATGGGTTCCTTTAGACCCATGAGCAGTACTGGGGTCCCTTTCCTGTGCAGGGCTGCCCTGCTTGCCAAGTATAGGTCTCCCTTCTTCCCCAACCTCATCTGAAGTAGCACATTGTCTATCAGCTAACCAGATCCTCATGTCCTCAGGCAAAGTGCTAAGGGTTTGTTCCCTCACCAAAAGGTCTCCCAGCCCTTCAAACGTGGTGACCTGACATCCATTCACCCACCTATGGAAATAAGTGCTCAATTCAGCAACATATTCACACACACTATCATCTGCCTTGCATCTATGCTCACGAAACTTTTTCCTATATGTTTCAGGTGTTAGCTTAAACAATTCTATCAGACAATTTTTTACAGCAGTATAATCAAAACATGCAACATCAGACATTTTAGATGATACAGTTACAGCTTTACCATGGAGTAAGGGGGTCAGGAACTGTACCCAGAGCCCTTGGTCAACTTCATACTGTTTACATAGCCTCTCAAACATATGAATAAAACTATCAAAATTATCCCCCTCTTTAAACTGAGGAAGAAATTTACTGACCTTTTGTGCTTCTGGGGTCCAGTTACTCCCTTCCCCATTACCTTCATGACTCTGGCAAAGAGTCAGCATATCCTTGTCATGCTGCCTCTGCCTCTCTTTTTCCTCAGCTTCTAGGCATAGCAGTTTCTCATTCTCCTCACTCTCTAGATGCCTCAATATCTCAGCTGCTTCTAATTCCACATGCATGGCCTCCAGCTCAAGTCTCTTTAGCTCCAGCTGGATTTTTAAGTCCACTGCAAAAAGGTTGAGCTGTCCATTCTCCAAGGGTATTACATCTCCACTGCCAATCTGATTCTGCTTCTGGTTGTTGTTTTCTGATGCAGCTGTAACCAAGGCTGCAATCAGGTCTGCCTTAGTCAGGTTTCCATGCACCAGTCCCCTAGCCTGGCACATCTCTGCCAACTGGCTCCTTGTTAGCTTTCCATAGTCCTCTGCTGACATGCTTCCTGCTCACCCTGACTAAATAAGCTAACAAAAGAAATAAAACAATTGTGATCTGAACTCTGTGTATTTACTGTGTGGCTGTTTTAGAGTACAAAAACACATTCAAAGCTCACTGTACACATGCTACAGAATTCATTCTGCCCACACCACTAGAAGCCAATTAGTTTGCCAACTAATTAATATGTGATGTTGATATCCCACCACTCCCAAACACAAATGTGATGCCCGTGGCCTGGCCCAGCAATCAAGGAGACTCAATCCTCACCACTAACACCAGAGAGGGCATCTCATATATGAGGAATGTATAACAAATACACACAGTAAAGTACAATTTCCCTTATGAGCACACAGAGATCACAGTCAGTCTGAGGCTGGTCGCTCCCTTGCTCTCCAGGTCCTGAATAAGACTCCCCACTGGCACAACTATGGGGTCCAGATCTCAGCCTAGCTGGGCAAGATAAAACCTCCAGCACCCTCTCTGTCCAACCAGTGCTTTGTGTCCCTGCCCAAGTAGCTGACACACACACACTTTGACATAAGAGTTTATACAACCACACAGACACTCCTGGGAAAGGCTGGCACAGGTTCTCCAGCTTTGCCCCTTTTACTCATACTATATGGTAGTACCACTTGCCACCACTCACTAATATTTATCAGCTACTCAAAGGCCCTTAAACGGGTGTCCAATTATTACTGTGCAATATTATTATCCAACTGGTAGTATAACTAAACAGTCAAGGCTTATTAGAGTGACCTGGTACATGACCCTTACATACATGCACTGTACTCTTAGAGCTTAACTTATCTCTACACAAAACAGCCACAGTTGAAAGGTTTGAAAATATTTAATAATAAATAATTAAAACCACAAGACAATACTTTCTACTACACAGTGCTAGTCAAGAGTTCAGAGATCAAACAGAAATACTTAAAATAATTCAGTAGTATAGTTCTGACATCACAAAGAAACACTTAGTCTAATAGTTCTAGTTCTTGGCTTTTTCTAAAAGAAAACACAAGTCTAAGATAACTTACATATGAGCTAGACAATGCTGTGAGTTGGATGGTCAGGACAAAAATGCTTAATGCCTTCTGATTCTCTCTGCTTAAATTGCTATTTTCAGTCCTGATTCTCATTACACCATTTCACACTTTCATGGGGTTCTCAGGCTGACAGATATTACATTCTTGTCATCTTGCACCTGCAGGAAACTACATCAATAAAAGACATTCCGCATGCAAATTCTAGTAATTATTCCTTAAGTTAAAACAATAGGCAGGATGCTTCACTCCAGACTCATTGACTCCAAATTCTAACTTCAAAGGGACAGGCATGAAATAATTCTAACTTCAAAGGATGGACAAGAAATGCTTGACTTAGCTTTCTTTACAGCAGAGGGTAATGCTGCTACATTGTTTTAAGTTCAACATTTCACAGTATTTTCTTTCAATTAGTAAAACAAGTCTGTAGTTCAACATTCATATTTACAAATGATAGAATTATCTGAACAATTCTATCTGGCTAGGCTGGCAGCCTTCACAATAATATAACCTGAATATGAATGTTGGTTTGAAATGTAATTTGCAAGGCAAATTGTTTTGTAAATGTTGACTTGAACAAAATGTGAATATGGCCCTTAGGCCAATCTACTTAGCTGGTTATCAGAGCCATTGATGAGGGCAAAGCAGTCCATACAGCCTACCTGGACTTGGCTAAGGCCTTCGACACAATACCCCACTCAGGCATCATAGATAAGCTCAACAGCTTAAACGTAAACCCTTATGTCACTAGATGGGTTGCAAACTGGCTAAAGGACAGAACCCATAAAGTTAAAATCGCTGGAGCAATGTCAGACTCAAAGCCAGTCACAAGTGGTGTCCCACAAGGATCTGTCCTGGGACCCCTCTTGTTCGGCATTTATTTCTCAGATGTTAAAGCAAACATGGGAGGGTTGTGGCTGACAAAGTTCACAGATGACTGCAAACTAGGCGCCATAGTCGATACACCAGCGGACACATACATCCTACAAAAAGGCCTCACAGAAACGGACAACTGGTGCCAGAGTCATGGCCTTAAACTAAATGCCACAAAATGTATAGTCATCCCCTTTGGGAAAAATAAAGTACCCACAAATGATCACATAGACAGCAACCCACTGAGTACAGAAAAAGTAATCAGAGACCTAGGGACCCAAGTTGACAGCGACCTCTCATTTGACACCCACGTTGCCAAAGTGGTTAGAAAAACATTCTACCTTGCACACCTTATCATGAAGGGATTCACATCCAGATCCAAGGATGTCATTGTACCCCTATACTCCTCCCTCATCAGACCCATGATTGAGTACAATGCCCCATTTGGTATGTACCTCATCCGGCATTTGCAACAGCTGGAGAGACCACAAAAGTACTTCACCAAGAGGATCAAGGGTCTCCAACATATGTCTTATTCTGCCAGACTAAAGAAACTCCAGCTCTATTCAGTAGCATACCGCCTGCTCAGAGGTGATCTCTGCCTGACGTACAAGGCCATGTCCAATCAGGAACTGATGGACATGCTCCAACTCAAAAAATCCAAATCCATCAGGACCACGAGAGCTAAAGACTTAAACCTCGGCACAAGTATGAATAGGACATACTGGAGGGATAGATTCATAACCCAGAGGCTTCCCATGCTGTAGAACAAGACCCCATTTCATATTAGGCAAAGCCCCTCACTGACTCTCTTCAAGAGAAATCTTGATGAGTGGATGGGAGATCGTAAGTTTACCCCAGGGGTCACATCTGTGTCACTACTAGACAGGGGCACAGTAAACTAATTCTATTATATAAGGGGACCTTCATTGTGTCACTACTAGACAGAGGCATAGTATTTTAAATCTATTCTGTGCATTTTTTGTACCATTTCATGGGGTGGCAAAAGCCACATCACTATGGCTAGGCTTACAAATGCCCCAGGGCAGATAGCCTAGTACTAAACTATGAAACTATGAAACTATAAGATAGGGAGATAGATAGATAGATAGATAGATAGATAGATAGATAGATAGATAGATAGATAGAGACATGAGTCACAGTCTGATGGCACAGTGTCAATTATCTATAACACAGGATAAACATATGGGCTGATACATCGATGAACATGAGGCTGCATGGTCTGTTTATCATTCCCCATGGAGGAGGGATCCACTTTAGCTGCCACTACCAGCAATGCTCCTCCTGTGGCTGTTGCTGCAGGTGGGTGCACTGCAACCAAAGTGGTAATATTCACACCATTTTATAATCTCACTGCATATGTCACATTATGATCTTGATATAGGGTGGCACTTAAGATCATTCATCAGATGTGTCAGCCCAGTGGGGTAAGGAGATAGAGCCATTACTGCACCCCAGATGACTCTGGTTCAATTAGTGGCATGGCAGTGAGCAGCTAAGAGTAGCTTGCCCATCCAGGGAGTAGGGAAGCTGCCAAGGCTTGCTGCAATAGTAGCATTAAGAGCTAGGAGAATTCCATGCAGCAAGCTGTATACTACTTGGATGCACATGTGGAACCAGTATGCACTTCTTGTAGGCAGCAACTGGCTGTAGCATGGTGGGAGGGTGTTAGGAGACATTAGCATCCTCAATCTCCTCATTGGCCCAGGAGGTGGGTTGTGGGTCAGATTAAGCCAGGGAGAGGTGAAAGTTAGAACCAATAAATGGGTAGAGGAGCTGGTTGTAACTAACAGTTAGCTGCATGGAGGGGAAGCAAAAAAAAAAAAGAAAATGAATATATGTGCTGCAATATCATTCACACTCTATGACATTATGGGCTGGAGCTTATAGACTGTTAAGCTGGTGTTTGACCAAACTGTATGGGTTCTAGGTGTCTTAAGCCAGGGATCCATTGTTTACCCAGTGTCTCTTCCAGCAGAGTATCAATATGCATGGAGAGCTGTTACATGTAAATACACTATAAATGTAGCTGTAAATGTTAACATTAGCCACAGTGTCTGCAATTACCAACTAGATGGCTATGTGAAATTTCAGTATATGGGAAGTACCAATATACCTGAGGTATCTGCCAAATGTGTGAATCATGCAAGCTACCTGGGTGCTGTACACAGATAATGATTATGATTCCAAGTGCATCACCCAATACCTGGCAATTCATGGAATCCTAGCCTTTTCTGTTCACAGACCTTTGTGAATACAGGATGGGGGGGTATTGCTACAGTGTGCAGTCTGTGACACTTAGTACTTCAAGAAGGGGAGTTGTGTTATAGAAGGTATGCATGGTGTTAGCTCTCTCTTGTGAAATGCTAGAAAACCATATACGAACCTCTATATACAGAAATATTATTGTTGAGTATTCTTCAGAATGAGGTCTGTGCAATACTCGGCATTAATCTGGGTTGGGCCCTGAAAGATCTCAGCAGCTAGTATGGAAAGAGTTGGACATATCTTGATCTCCACAGATATGGGAAGGCCATGCATTACTACTGATTCTGTGTGAGGGTGACACATGTCACTCGTGACCGATGCAATGCCCAAATCATCTCTAGAGATGAACAATAAACTCTTGGTTGTGAGATGAGTCACAGTGATGGTACTGTTTACACTGGTTTCAGATGGTATGTCTCACATGCCTGCATGTAGCAACAATGCTAAGTACAACAATGTTGCTGCATGACAACTGTCTAACTCCAAGCATTATTGCTATGCACGATAACAATTTTTGTATACTTTGCCCTTTTATAGTCAGCCCCACATAGATGCACAATTTTCTCTGTGGATGACTACAGATCCCTGCTATATTCACCTTACGTACATTTTAACATTATTATGGCCTTTTGTTACTGTCCTGTTTCATTTGCATGTAATTATGTAATCATTTGCATTCATCTTCTGCTGTGCATTTAGACCCACTGCACTGTAGTGAAACAAGGATCTGTGAACTGATGGGAGGCTGAGCCATTCTGTACATGGGCAACTCAAACTCAAGTGCACACAGTGTATGATGCCACTTGTCTGTGAATCCCGGCTGGGTTATTTTACTCTTTCTTTGTTTCTTTTAAATTCAGAATTGTTGTCTGATATTTACGTAATTTTCAGCTATTCTATTATGACCCTTGTCTTTTCTTGATTATAGCCATTAGATGTCTGAAGGTGAAGTCAGTTATATTCTCATTCTTCCTTTTATGGTTACCTCAGTGATGAGCTTTGACTTCTGAAAAGTGGTTTCATCTTGGAGTTGTAAGAAATAGATTCAGGTGGCGTGTGACAAATTACTCATTTAAGATAATTCCCAAATAAATGTGAAAACATGCACATTCCCAGAGTATAGCAAAAGCGTTTTCTTCTTTTGATAATATATATTTTCTTAAAATGTTCAGTAGTCTACTGAATGGCTAGCACTTTCTATGTGCCACATTGCTTTGATTTAAGATTACACTTGGGGTTACTAAACTTGCATCAGTCTGTAAGAATGACAGACAGTGGCTGGCATTCAGAAACAGATAATGCAATGTGCGATACTATTTTTCGTAGGATCGCTCAGTGTGTTACAAGAAAGTGATTCAAAGTCTGCTATGGTGTTACAGCATTACAAAGGCTCTTCATGTAATGTTACAGTGATTTGATTAGAGAATGCTGCATGGAAAGTTTGCAGTCAGGGGGCATAGCTAGTGCAAATTAGCCATTTGTGCTTCCCCAAATATTTTGCAGGGTTTGAAATAGCAGATTAATTAGCTTTTGCTCCATTTATCTCTTTCCTGTCTCTGATTCACTTTTTATCACAGTAGTACTATTAGAGCTTTAGCAATAACATATTTGAATACTCTACTCAGTATTTTAATTTAAGCCATGTTTTGTTTGATTGACTGCATTCTGATATACCTCTGTCATTCAAATGTGCTGCTTTCATTATCTTGCATAAAAGCACAGTAATTGTACTGAAATCCTTAATGAATCACTAGCAGCATTTCTATTCTTCTCTTGTGAGGACTTTCCATATAAAGCCTTAACTTTGCTAGAATGTGGGGACATTACTTTTTTTCTGAAAATATGAAATACAGAATTCTAGTACAGGCTCATGATACTCAAATTTCTTCTTGTTTAGTATTAGTACATTTTGCTTAAGCCTTTTGAATACATTTTGAGAGACTCATAATGGTCCTAATGTATTTTTTTCAAGTATATTGATGTTATCACTGAAGCGTATTGCATTTATACCCCCCTAGATAATGAGTTTTATGATGTGGTGATGATACTCAGGTTTATCCGTACATTAGCCTTCTATACCTCATAAGATATATGGGATTTAAACTGTAGTAATACCAATATCCAAATGCACTTTTAATTGACATTTAATTGACAATTAATAGCTCAACAAATGTTTACTGAAAATTGTAGCACCATTTAATTTATTTATCTATATCATCACCCACAATTTTATTTGTATAGTTGTATCTGCCACTCTCATGTCTGTGTATATTCCTGCTGACAGGTAAGTGAGATGTCACTAACTGTGGTTATCATGCTTTGTTGAATTGTGCTTCAGTGGCCTTGTATCTGGTCCAATAAAGACAGTAGTAGTGATTCACTTTAGTCATGGTTATCCAGGGGCAAACTTTGGGGGTACTGGGGCAAAGTTTCCAAAGTACATGCTTGAATTAGATTTCTCAGATTAGGTATAGATGTGATTTGATTTGAAAGCGTTGCAAACATATGACTATAGTACCCGTGTAATACATTGGAAAAAACTCCATGATGTTATGCAAATGAGTAAATTGAATAAACACATGATTGCTAACTTGCTAATTGTGACATGATAGTGTTGCTCTGGATGTTCAGAATACTGCTTTAGACTTGCTTTTGCATTGTGTTGTGTTTCTATGTGTTGGAGTTTGACTAATGTGTGTTCCGATAACTTGTAGGTGATGACTTGTGTGCCAGTGACTATTTTCATTGACAATAATATATATGCTCACATATTCTCACTTCATTTGGCATTTTGGCTTGGGGGAACAATCAGGGAGACCCATGGTGCTGACCCTATTACTTTCTCAACAATGCTGAGTTTTATTCATTTCTGCAAGTCTTCCTCTATCACCAGTCTTAATTATAATGAAAGTGCATTCTTCTGTGGGCTACACTACTGACCCTTCATTAGGATCCAGGTTTAGTTTTGCCTCATAGTTTTTCAGTTTTAGAAAAATTATGAATAAATATAGCTATTAATTTAATAAAGTCAGCCTGTCACTGCAATGAGAGTTGGAGTTTTAGCTACGCTGTCAGGCCCTCTGGATGATTCCCTATTTCATGCCCACACCAGACTACCATAACACAAAAAGGAAGAAGCAAGTCCTTAAATCAAGTTGAAAAAAACAACTGTTCAGATTATCAGATTCTCCTTTTTTCTTGTATGAAGTGTTACAAGGAGTTCCTTGCTAGATTTTGTCATAACTCTCCAAAATTCTCTAGTTGTTGCAGTTTCAGATCCAAATCTGCAGCAATCTGAGAGGTTTGTGAAACTGACAATGAGCTCCTTGCTACAATCCATAAAGCACACAGATTGTCCCTGTCATTTAAGCAGCTGCATTTATGACTGCTTAAACATTTTCACGGCTACAGGCATGTACTACAACATGAGTAGATTGGCAGAACATCAGTGCTTACACTAAAGTGCCATTTGTACTCCCTGACTGCTTGTGCCATTGACAGGCCACTCCTCTCAACCCACCCTTACTATGACTGTGGTGGGTGTTACTATTAATAGAAATAAGTGTTAGCACCAGTTCAAGTGAGTTACTTACATTTTCATAATTCCTACAGTCTCCTGATGTTATCATAATACCACTTCCATAAATTGTGTAGTCATGAAAAGTTATCTT
The DNA here is from genome assembly GCF_019279795.1 of Protopterus annectens. Taxonomy (NCBI): domain Eukaryota; kingdom Metazoa; phylum Chordata; order Ceratodontiformes; family Protopteridae; genus Protopterus; species Protopterus annectens. The sequence goes on from NC_056725.1 coordinate 1,985,568,718, forward strand.
TCACACTATTTTCTCCCAGTTGAATTGCCACCCCTGAAATATTTTATACATGCTTTCTGTTAAACTGTCTGTATTCTGATTTCTATTATATTTCCTGTTTTGGACATCTTGCCAATACTATCTTAATGTTGCCTACCCTTGAAAATATGTTTTAATTTCTTGCAGATTATACACATTTATGTCCGGATACTGTTCTTTGCATATATAAGTCTGTCCATAATAACTGTAGCAAGCAGTAGTTTCTCTGACTTGGGTTTGTAACTCTAATATTCTTATACTTGGATTTTATCAGTTTCTTTTTATTCAGCATTTCAGCTCTTAACATAGATTTGTCACATTTAATTAAAGGGATACTGCTAGATTTCTAAAGTTTATCTCACTTGCACTTCAGACATTTCTAATAATCTAGAAAAGTCAAGTGAATTTTATAATGAAACATTCCCCCAGATTTAATAAACTCCATCTAGGAATAGTGTAAGTCCCACACGGAGTGTACTGTGGCCATGTCTGCAGCTCCCCCTCAGCAGCAAGTCTTACACATTAATGAAAGTGTGCTAGAGAGAGAGAGAGAGACATGTAACATGGTACTGAATCAGTGCAGGGGTGTGTTACAGTGTCTGCAGATGAGTAACACAACTCTTATACTGTTAAAGTGCCGGACAGCACTTAAATAATAAAGTGAAACATGTTCAACTGGTTTTTTTTGTGTGTGTTTGCATGGGGCAGCAATTAGCAATAGACACATGCCGGACATCCAAAAATAGAAAGTAGATGCATTTAATTAGTTAGAAAAGGTCACATTTAAGCATAGCTAAGTGGGCTCGCATGGTGTGGTGTGGTGCAGTGCTCAACAGTGCATAAACATAACTGAGAGCTGTATAGAAATCTATAGTTCTAATAAACCATATCTTTGGTAGCTGAATGGTTAGAGTCACCTATCACATGTAAAAAGCTGAATGGCCTGTTTTCTAACCATGGTTCATGTGTAGTAGGTGCACACTTCGAATACAGGCCATTCAGCTTTTTACATGCTGTGACACCCCTGCAATGGCCAGTAATCAAGGAGCCTCAATCCTCACCACTAACACCAGTGAGGGATGTGCAAATTGGGAGGATGACAAGTACACACACAGTAAAGTACAATTTCCCTTAAGATCACACAGAGATCACAGTCAGTCTGGGATTAGTTTCTCCCTCTTTCTCCAGATCCCCAATAAGACTCACCACTGGAGCAGCTATAGGGTTAAGATCTAAGCTGAGTGGTCAAGCCAAAACCTCCAGCAACATGTCTGTCTAACCAGTGCTTCATGTACCTGCCCAAGTAGCTGACACACACACACACACACACACACACACACACACACACACACACACACACACACACACACACACGCACACACACACACACTTTGAGATCTGATTTATATAGAAAAACACACAGACACTCCTGGGGAAGGCTGGCACAGATTTACTAGCTATACCCCCTTCTGTCCTGACTCTATGGTAGTAATCACTGCTACCAACAACCCTTTATCAGCTACTATAAGGCCCCTACAAAGGGTGACCAATTCAACTGTGTAATGTTACTATTATCCAAATGGTAAGTGTGACAAAACCTTTTAAGGCAATTTAACAGTGGCCTGTACAGTGTCACCAAATACATATGCAAGTACACTCAGAGCTTAAATATCTCTAAACAAACCAGCCACAATTAAAAGGTTTAAATATATTTAATAATAAATAATAAAAGAATAAGACAATATTCAATAACTCAACACAGTGACAACAGAGTTCAGAATCACAGGAAGTATTTTAAAACAACATTGCAGGACAGTCTCACACAAATACAGAAAACATCTAAACTAATCTTACTATATTCCTATCTATCTCTCTCTAAGAGATACTATGCCCTAAATTACTTACTTACAGAGCAAGACAAATACAAGTGCTGAATGGATGTTTTCAGGTCCAAAGACAAATACAAAATGTACAGATTTTCTCTGAGAGATAGTTCTTAAATTAATAATACACATCACTGCTGGGTTAGCCAGATGACATCACTATTTGACACCTCAGCTTTCAGTTCCCAGGCTAACAGAAACTTAAAATTTAATACCTCTGTGTCAAAAATACTTATCTCTCAGAAGTTTGCCTAGAACTGGAAGTCGTAAAACAGTTAAAACTTTTACATTTGATACCTGCAATTATTTCTGTTTCCAGACAATAGAAAGAAACCTCTAGCTGAAGACATCCTGTCTCCTAGCTGAAACTGAGAGATACCACAATCGTAAACAATTTCAACTTATTTTCTAGAGGGTTTTCAAGTTAACTCTGTATGTTCCAGCTACTACTATTAAAACATACATTTGCACAGGTATATACATTTCTGTTCTTTTCCAGTAGGGTACACTGTGTGCTCAGTACATAACATACAGTTTAACACACACTTCTGCACCAGCGGTTTAATACACACATCACATATAGTTCTCTTACATTTGTAAGACAAGCCTATGGATCATATTAATCTTCACAAATGACATATGATTATTTACAAAATTCCAGATAGCTGGGCTGGCAGTGTCATATTTCTATATAAACCATATTAATATTTTCAAGTGACATATAATTATTTACAAAATTCCAGCTAGCTGTGCTGGCAGCATTTCAGTTTGTCACACATGCGATAGAGAAATGTTATAATTTTTTGTTAATATCATGTATACCTTGACATTTGTTAAGCAAATTAGCCCAGCTGGACCAGAAGCCCATTTTCATTGGGCACCCGAGGATAAAAGCCCCAGTTGCACACAAATGTCCAATACATTAAAGTTACACTCCAAGATAATGTAGTGAAATGCATATGTTTAGGAGATATAAAGTAAAACAGATGCACATAATAGTAAAGCATCATTAATGAAGAATTAGTTTCTATGATTTTATTTATTTATTTTTTTTTGAAAACTCTGGTTTGCCCATAGCTAAGCTCTGCTAAGCATTGCTAAGCAAAGCCAAGCAATGCTTAGACAGGAACTTTTTTAGCAGCACTCAGCAAAGCGCAGCTCCGCTTAGCTGGTTTGGGCACTGCTAAATAATCCCAGTTTAAGCAGTCCTCATTTCAGCAAAGTGGGTTTGCGCACTGCTAGGCATTGCTAAGCATTCCTTGTGTAAGCACTGCTCAGCTGAACTCAGTGGGTTTGCATGGTGCTAAGTGGAGTTGAGCATTTTTAAACCAGCGAATGGTAGCAAAGGGCAGGAAAACAGCCTTATTTAAGTGCAGAAGGTGAGAACACAACCAGAACCTGTTGGAATTTGATCACTGCAGGAGCTATGGCTGGAGTTGGAGAGGGAGTGTGCATCCAGGCACAGGGCTGGGGAATTTTGGAGTCCAGAGTCATGGTTGGGCTCCTTGTAAAAGACCATGATGACTGGCTGCTGCAGGGCCAGTATCAGGGCTCCAAATACAAATCAGAGGCCTGGGACTGGCTGTCACATGACCTCACCACTGCAGCTGGCATCCCCTGCATTGGTGAGTAGGTGCATCATCATTATGATGACATGAAGTATAGGAAGGGGAAGCTCTTGGCCCAATGGATCCAAAACACTTGGGATCGCAAAGCCCCAGAAGTTTGTAAGTATAGGAACCATTGATTTACTGAATTCTAGTATGAATATCTGATAGACAGGTATGCATAATGGAGCATTTCCCCCCAACAGCTGCAGAGGAGAGGGCTCACAACCTGGAGGCCCATACAGGGTACCTGGCCAGGATGTGCCAAGAGTGTGGTGAGTACAGATATATCTTGAAATATATAGTAATCTAATTAAGAAAGTGTACATTGACCTAGACTGTTATAAGTAAGTATTGCTAGGTACAGTTCAATATAGATAAAAGCATGAAACACACTAATATTACAGAAAGAAAGTTAATACTGTATTAATAATGTCTGGGAATAACATGTGTATACTGTGTTAATAATACATGTTCTGGTAATAAAGTACACCGGCACTGAAAATGTGAAGGGAATAAATTAATTGCATTCATAATCTACAGGAAATACAGTAGAACTAGAGTCAGAATTGGGAAAAAATAAAGGTAGTACTGCATAAATTGTGTAATAATAGCTGTCTTCCAATGCCTGCATTATTTAACATATAGAACAATAAAAATTGTCAGATGTATATCAATCACTGTGCCATTTCACCCTTAATAAATATGTATTCTGCCAATTGTTGTGTGTATTCTGGGCTGTTGTACAAGAAATCGAATATTACAGGTGCTGTGAAGTAAACATGGGTATAACACCATGAAGTGACCGAAGGTTAGCCAGTAAAGAACTGTTATGCTAAAGTGTAAATGTGGAGTTGTACTACAAGATATAATCCAATATGATATTTGTTCTGTACTAAGATGCGGTGGTGATGCTGCAGTAGCGTTGTCGCCTCACAGTTAGACATTGCCCGTTCGATTCTCAGTTAGAGCGTCTTCTGTGTAGTGACATGCGTGAATGGGCATTCCTTCGTTGAAGGTTGTGCATTAGGCCCGGCAAGCCAGTATGTAAAAATCTACTGCCAATCATTAGCAGACTGGAGTTCCGCTGTGGCGACCCCTAACTGGGAAAAGCCGAAAGACACAAACAAAGATCTGAACCTAAAGTAGTACTGTCTAAGGTATTATAGTATGTTTCTCCCAGGATTGTCTTGTGTTAACCTTTGCATTTCAGCTATATGCATCTAGGAACATAGGTATGCTGATGCAGGCAAGTGTGAAACTGTAATAGCTATAGACTGCAAATATACCATCTGCAAATGTATATGAGTCAGGTAGGCAAACCAGCACCCCGATATGGTCTGTACAGATCACACATATTTCTGTCCACTAGGGGTTGTGTACACCTGCATTCCAAGTATTAATACGCAGTTTACCTACAATCTCTGTCAGGAATGAATCTCATGCATGTATGTTCATCTGTCACTGCAGTCTTGTGTGACACTCTACCTATATTATCAGGTCAGACTTTGTCACCAGGTGAGCTTTAGGCACATGTCATTCAATCAACACACAGCAGTGGCCCAGAGGCTTAGTGTGATAAGCGATATATATGCTGTTCATTTTGTCACACACAGATCGGGGTTTGAATCCAGGGACAGGTACTAAGATATATTTATAGTAATAGACAATTAGCACTGACTATTTAAATAAACAGTTATGTATTGTTAACAGATATTCTCCCCACAGGAGTTACAGGTAAATAAGTGTCTGTAATAGCTGTATGAAGGGTATACTAATGTCTGTGTCCAGATGTACTATTGCATAAACAGCATTGCTCAGCAAGGTGATAAGACTCCATTAAATAAAACAACATGAAGTACACTACTATTCCAAGTTAATAAGACAAATTAAATGGTCTGTTGTTGGTACAGCTGTATGCCTGTTGCATCTGTGAATGTCTGCTGATAGTCTAACCCCATGCCTGCCAATGATAGCAGGATAAGTATAAACTCTCTGTACTGTGCATGATGCATGTCTCTCAGGTGTCACACTGTCAAGGATAGTGATCACTGCCGCCAAAAATCTTAGGCACAGATATAAACCCAGTTGAAGTATGCCAGTAGCACACTCACACAACATCAGTGCAGCGTACACCTTGCTAGTCATATATGTTCCCCTGACATGTGATAATCCTTTGTAGTTATGTACCTTTAGGTGTTACAGCTTGGCCCATACCATAACATCTGGATAGCTTCAGACGTGTGTACGTGCTACAGAAGCTATAGAGCACTTGTAGACATAAAGTCTGGGCAGACCAGTAGGGTTTTGAGCAGTACTGTTGTGAAAAATATAGCCTAAGCAGTTGTTAATGAAATGTCTTTCTCTCCCCCACACTTTATTTTCATCACAAATTATTATTCTTGCACTACAGGTATGGTTCCATTTTCACATATGTTGTTCTCAAAACCTAATGTTAGACCTTGTGTTGTATTATTGGTTATATACTACAATGGTTGCATACTAACATACCTTGTTGAAATGCCAATGTTGTTGGCCTTTTGCCGTAATTGTTACTGGTATGCTGTTACAGTAATGACTGTTATTCCATTTATGCCTGTGTTCTGTATGCTATGCAATTCTATTATTCTGTGCTAATTGGAACACCCATGCATGCTGTTATAACTAACATTGAAATGTTTTGTTCATGACTAACCAATACACTTTGACAAACTTCAACACCATAGCACAATTGGGTGGGCCGGTTCCAGCGGATCTGCCTATCCCACCTCATCTGGCCATGGCAACCTGGAGCTGCCCCCTCAACTGGTTCTGCACCACCCACAGGTGGAAGCACCTCAGGGGATGGGGTCTGTCCCCCCCTGAACATGGGTGTGGAGAGGGAATGGTCACCAAGCAACAGTTTCCAGGCATGGTGTGCAATGTTATCCAGCATGATTTGGATGATCAACTGCACCAGATCGAAGGCAGACTGGTGCATCTGGAGGAGCAGGCCTGCCCCAGAGCCCAGTCCCCAGCACATCAACCTTCAGGGCCATAAAGGAGCAGTGGTGACTGCTTATGGGTGGGGAGCTCAGTTCCACCGATTCCCAAACACCCTCCCCATCCAAGGTGTTTAGCCCCCTCAAGTGTCATACATCACCCCTGTCTGCTATCTTGTCTGTCTGCAAACACAACCTCTCCTACCTGAGTTACCTCCAAATGAAAGGGGGACATCTGTCCTGCAAAAGAATATCGTCCCATACATAGCTCTCCATTTCACCCCCACATACACTGCCATCAATCAATCATCCCAGCAATTAATCAACAAAGATATGTTGCAAACACTCCTCCCTGTGGGATGTCAGGCTCCAAGTTCCAAATTGTACACAACATGTACAGCTGTTGCTGTACAAGAAATGGAGAGTTACGGTCCTTTCCTACACCCATCCCTACTTGCCTTTCATATTGTTTTTCCCCCTGCTTGCCCCCATTTTATCACTTTCTAGCACCCCTTTTTTCTTTTTTTTTTTGGAAATAGCATGCGTTTAAGTGGGACTAAGCCCTGCTTAGCATTGCAGCACATGGTGCAAACCCGCTTAAAACTGCTTTAATTGCCTTATCTGATTCTGACACTGTTATGCACTTCAATAAACTAAGTACCCCTGCCAAGTCTCGAACCCAGGACCCTCTGAACTACAGCATAGTATATTAGCCCACTAGGCCAACTCAGCTGTGCAAAACAGATAGTGTTTCTATAAATATATTATGCATTACACTGATGTCACATCAGCAAAAATATACACCCCTACCAAGTATTGAACCCAGGACCATATTGACTACAGCATAGTGCATTAGCCCACTAGGTCAACTCAACTCTGGATAATAACTGCTGTTTCTATAAATATATCATGCATTATACTGATGTCACATCAGCAACAACATTCACCCCTCCTAACTATTGAACCCAGCACCCTACCAACTACAGCATAGTGCATTAGCATACTAGGCCACTAAGCTGTAAAGAAAAGCTGGTGTTTTTACAAAGAAATCATGATTGACAGTGACTACTTCTACATATAATGGGATAAATGACAGCATACTTGGGCCTGTGATGTAGACCCTGAACCAGTACACAGCGAAATACATGTTGATGGATGTATGGGAGGCCTATGATATCAGGTAGAGCTGACAACTGCACAGACTGTTGCAGAATGTCCACAGTTGTGCCACCTACTTATTGCATGGTTGTCATAAACCAATTCTGTGTGTGAAAGTATTGCCAAGTCAGTGCAGATTGAAGTTACAAAATCAGGACAGACAGGTCAGTGTCACACATCATACACATCCGAACACACATCTTCATGCAAATCCTGTGTAACACACTGTATGCATGCACATATATCTTGCAACTACACCCGCCATAATAATGACTCAGTAGCTCTATCTGTGACATTCCTAGCATGTGTGACATCTGGACACCCACAGACCTGGCCCAACAATGCAGTCTGTTGCACAACAACTACATGCTTGACAATGCAACATAGAAGTAACTGATCCCTGCAATGTCCAGCAGAACTGGTTGCTGCTACTGCAGTCACTGCCACCCACAGTAGCACATCAAAGGCCTGTAGGGTGGGACACATCACAAATATGAATACATGTTCTAAATGCTGCCTACCACTCACTGGATGGCACTATTACTTAACATATGTACCAGAGGCTGTTATGGGTACCTTCACCCTGGTTATGCTGTGACGACAGAGCTGACACTGTTCTCTCACTCATATATACAGCTTGCTGTCCCCCAGAGTATTCACAAGCTCCAGTATGACTCCTGACCAGAATGCAGCAGCTGCAGCCTGCTACACATGCCGCAGTATGTTCAACTACCTGCTACAAACCTAACATACCTCCCAAACACCTAGAACAGGCCATCTACCCATACATAAAGGGCCGGGGGAATCATCAGGTGACAGGGACATGTGTCACAGTCTCCCCCTACAAACATACACAGCTGATAGACCAACATCAACTGCAGCAGCTTGCAAATTCAGATAAAAATGATATATAATACTCACATCTGCCTGTCTCCTTACTGACCCCAACACACATTGTTAAACAGTAAACTGCCACAGAATCAGAAAGTCTGTTAACAATGGGCAAACATAACATGCAAAACTATGGACATACCACATCAGTCCAAACAATGGACAGTATTTCTTCCTAACCTGTGTGATGCTGTAGCTCCCATACCTCGATAATGTCCTTTACACAGGCCAGGAAAAGGGCCAAGGCCTACATGAAGGCCTTAATTATAGCACTGTGTTGTTATGCCATTGGCTAATGCAAATGCAACCCAGCTGTTCTGGGTGCTATTAGCAAGTGTGAGTCAGAGATTGGTGCACAGGCAATCACCTGTTCATGAGCATTGCCTACAAAAGGCAAGCTGCTACGTATGGTAAACAGGTCTGTGACTTTTTTCATGATGACAGACTTCCCTTTCCTAGGGAAACTACCACTGAATTTCTGCTCACAAAGGAGTACAGCACAATACCAGTTATGTCATATAATTCCCAGTGTAATGGAATGCAGATAGGGGGATTCAGTCATGGGGAATAGGAATTTCAACAGTATGTCTCAAAAACATAAATTTAGAATGACATGTTGCTGTTAGTCAGCTGTCACACACCTACAGTCTTCCCTTTTGGCTCTGTCTGCAGTGAAATAGCTCACAGCTCTGGCCCCTGAGTACCCCCAGCAATGGTCAGTTCACATACGAATGCTATTGGATTGTCTGTTGTACAATAGTGACAGTAACTACTAGTGGATACAGCTGGTATATCACATCATACACTGTCAGTGAGCCACTCTCATTCTGTGAATGTCATACAGGCATAGTTCAAACATGGTCCAGGTGTCCCTGACTGTTTCTGATGTACTCTGGCTAGGTCACTGTGTACTCCACACCTGTATCTTGTTGCCTGACAGCTATGGCTAGTATACCTGGTGACCCACTGCAGCAGGACAGCAAGTTATAGGCGGCAGCAGTAGTGGGGGGGGACAGGCTCCACCTCAGCAACAGTGTGTAAATATTGAGCATACAGTGTAAAGGAATGAATACAGTACCAGATATTAATGTATTATTACTGTGTTCTGAGGGGTCTGTCATGTCACAGACACATTCCCCACAGTCTGGGTACAACCAGTACATATTATCTAACTGGTTTCCAGACATCTACATTTGTCTGGCAGGGGGTCCACATATATCAGGCACATGTACACATTCCACAAACATCTGTGTACTGCAAATGTCAGACACCTACGAGGAGGAAACCATGCACCACATCTGCACTGCTGTCAGGTATTGTAATATTGTGTAGCACCACATGTTGCTGGAATGTTCACATACACTTGTAGTACCAGTCACGTATTTGTCGGATGGTGGCTGTATGAAATGGTAATGTAATGTTGCCTATAGGGAAACACCACAGTAGATGGTAGTGATGTGTGTGAACACATAACAACACAGTCTGTCACAGCACACAGGCCATAAATGGTATACCTAGGATTATACAAGGTTACTAGTCTATGGGCTCTGAGCCCCCATAAGCCTACCCAAGATGTTTGCCCATGTGTATGCAAGGCAGCACCTGATGCCCCATCCGTCTGGGACACAGGTGGTATCCCAAGGGTGTATGTGCTGTTACCCATGCAGTTATCCAGGTTCCGCTTGCAAAGGTGTAAATAGCTACCCTGCCTGATGTAGAAAGGGTGTCCATTCCACAGCATGGTGAGTGTGTGGGACACACTTCAGAGATGCCAACAAGCCTAGCTGATGTCACGCATCAGGTTGAGGGCGTGTGTGTGTGTGGGTTAAAAGAGTGGAGCTTCAGTTGCACTTGTGCAGCAGTCCCAACAATGTGGAGTCTGTGATTGCCTTGTATGATAGACAGAGGTCACCTCTGAGGAGTATGTATGAAACTGGGTAGAGGAATGGGCTTATAGCCTATGTGTGTATGGTAGATGTTTGAGACCCTGGTATTCCCTGGTAAGGAACCTCTGTGATGTCCCCAGCTGCTGCATGTGCTGTGTGAGGTAAATGACGAATGGGGCATTATACTCAATAATGGTCCTTACTGGGGGAGTACAGGGATGTTATGACCCCATGTCCCTGGATGACATACCCTTATGTATGAGGTGGGCTATGTAGAAGGTTTACCTTACAACAGAAGCAACATCTTGGTGAAATGTCATGTTGCCATCAACCTGTGTGCACAGAACCCTCACTACTGATTGAGTGCCTAGGAAGTTGTTACTACTGTGATAATATATGGGGACATCACTCTCCCCAAAGGGGTTGACACTGCATTTTCTGGTATCCAGCCTGAGGCCATGTTTCTGGCACCTGTCATGTGCCTGCATGAGACCCTCCTAGGCAGGTGTCTACATCATTACAGAATCTGCTGACACTACACAGCATGCAGTCATCTGCAAACATGATCAGTCATAGCCCAATGACTGTACCCTGTACCTCAGAAGTGTAAATCACACATAACAGAGGCCCAAACACAGAACACCAGGTTAGTTATGGGTCAACCGCTTGCAGTGTATTCCCCTATGTAGATTAGGTGGGTTGTGTCAGTGCACCAGTATGCTACCCCTCTGGTAACATATGGTGTGATGCATACTTGGGAGCATTATATCTGTTATGGCCAAGTGGGCTATATTGTCAAAGTAATTGTCCAGGTCAGGGTAGGCAGTGTGCACTATAACCCCCCCCATGGCTTTGATGACAGTGTCAAAGAGGTCAACAGAGTGTAACAGACATGATCCCTTCCTTTACAAAGCCTAACTGTGTGTGATGGAGTGTGGAGGTCACCAATGTCCTTGTTAATGGGGTTTACTATAAACTGTGCTATGGCCTTGCAGATCAGCCTAGTTAGGCTGATGGGTCTATAATATGGCAGATTGGCGGATGCCCCATCTTAGTGTAAGGGGTGACAGTGGTTGTCCTTCAGACAGCTGGGACAAAGGCAGTAGTCAGGCCTCCTTTGAATACAGTGCCTTATGGTGTTGCTATGTTATGCTTGGGGTCATGTAGGATGCATCCTGTGATGTGATAGGCTCCCATGGTGGCTGTATAGCATGACGTTCACATGGCAGTGGTGACCTGTTCCCTACATATAAGAGAAGGGGGCAGGTACTGGGGATGTCCTGATGTGCTGATGAGGAAGACAGGAGACAAAGCCTACACTGACTCTGTCAGTCATCAAGTATGCTAGACCTACAGCACTGCTATAGCTGGTGTCCATGTCCACCACAAGTGAGCAGACTCAAGTGCTTCCCCTGATGTTGCAGACATATGTGCATAAGGGGAGATGATTGTCTGTAGTGGATGTCGACAATGTGGGTTCTGTGTTTGTTGTGTAGGTTTCCAGGAGTGATCCCATTCACTTGTTCATGCTAAGGAGACATTGATCCAAAATGGGCACCTGCTTCTACTTCGTCTCAGATGGCAGTATGTCATCCCTGTTATAGACACTATTTCATGCAGATGTCCACCAGACAGGTGTATGTATCCTTGCAGAGGATGATGTAGTCCCGTCAGGTGTACCTGACTCCGTGCATCTATACAAATGCACATATAGCGCTTGTGTGTATGCGTAGATATTGGTGGCAGTTTCTACAGAGGGTTGGGGGCTCTGAAGCTGTATATACCACCCCACAGGAGGCTGCATTGATGTTGGAGGTGTATGTATGTCTGACTGTAGCTGGATGGGTATTGTGGAAGATGGTGACTGCATGATGGTTGCTTTGCCATGATGGCTGACTCTGTAGGGATGCTGCAGTGGTAACCCATTTTGTGTAATATCAACTCCAACACACCTTCACCTCATGTAGGGGTAGCCCCTAGCTGCACAGAGGTGTTTGTAATTCCAGTGTTGATGGTCATCTGACTATTTGTGTGCTAGCATGGTTACATCTTCCAATGTATGTTTGGGTTGTTCAAGTTACCCAGGATCAGGGTACAGATCCAAATCCTAATGCAGTTGATGAGGTCCATATAGGCAGAATGGGCTTCCTGGTCACATGTGTTGGCTGGTAGCTAGCTATGATTTGGATAGGTGTGTTGGCAATGGTGAACTGCCCCTGCAGAGTCCCCTATGCATCTTACTGCCTGTATAGCATGGAGGTGTGTATGTGACTCATATATAGTGAAACAGCATGTCCCATGGCATTACCGCCCACACTTTGGGGTCTGACTGTATGATAGGATGGTTGACCAGGTAAGGCTGGGGTGCTTTCTGCAGCTTTGAACCATGTGTCTGTGACTGCACAGATGTCAGCATTTCCCAGGGTTAAGAATGCTTGCAGTCTGGGCAGAGTCATGTATAGGCTCCCAGCATTTAGCAGCATGGCCTTCAATATGTACTGTGCTGACAGTTGTATGTTGGTAGTAATAACCTCACCAGTTTTCCTAATGAAGGCACTATGGAGGTGGCGAAAACCATTGTCAGACACGTGAAGGCCAGTTGACACAAACGAAGGCCATCTCTGTCAAAGCATTGTCGTCTGTTGACCATATCATCCCAGGCTGTCAGATACTTGACCCACTGGAATATCACAAGATAACAGGCCACATGTTAAGGTCAATCATTTTCTGATTATATTGTGGCATCAGTCTGGGTGACAGTGGAATGCTGCATAAGGCTAGGGACATACCTGCCTGGGACACATAATCACCGTGCCCATTCATGTCTCACTGCATACAGACAGAGAGGTACATCTCAGGTCAGGCACACCAACATGGACTGTGACAGACTCATGACAGTACCTGTTGGTGAGAGACAGCAGTGTGTATGCAATATGGTGGATTCTGTTACCTGAGACACAAATAACTGTGACCATCCACATATACAGCCTGGTGAGAGGCACATCAGTGTGTCTCACAATGGTGTCTCCTATATGTAATATGTTTGATATGTGGTGAAGCCTTCATGGCTGTGGGACGCAGGCATGTAACTATGTGTGGTATGTGCAGCGTAGAGCTGTGACATTCATGTGTGGCTTTGTCTGAGAGCGCTCCTTTGTTTGTGCATGTGTACGTTGAGGATTTCTACATATGTGTGTGTGTTTTGTGTTGATGTGGGTGGTGTGTGAGGTGTACTGATTGTGCTGACAACCTGTTCAAGGACAGATATGCAGGCTTGACAGGGAGAGAGCATGGACTGTAGGTTTCTAATGTCATTGCATCTCTCATACAGTGTGTTCCTTGGTGGTGTTTGTAGATGGTTGTACATCCGTCTATATGAGGCAGGTGCTACACTGTGCTAGGATGCCCATATCAACCGTACTGGTATGGAAAACTGTAGAACATTGTCCAGCCAAATATTCCAGTTTGTGAGGGAGGAAGGGTAGCAAGACCTAAAGGGTGGGCCTACAGCCCAGGTGCTTACTACAGCAGTAGGAGGCTGACACCACTGCATGCAATGTAGACAGGCTATGAACAAGCAGTAATAGGTGCAACAGGAAAATGCATTTGAACACTTTATAGGACATGCATCAAGTAGGAAACATCAAGATTTGAAGGGCAATGCATGGTGCATTGCCACTATGTTGCTGATAGTCACATACATACTGTAATGATAGATGGCGGGGTATGATGTGGAAGTTAGTGGTGGATAGTTATGGCAAATGTGGATGTGCAGGGTGTGTACATAATGGTGAGCAATGTATGTTATCCTGTGATATGCTCCCCTCTTCATGTCTTTCAGGCGGTATATACCACTGTAGGAATCCACCTTTTTCAGAAGTAGAGACTGACACCATAATTGATGCCCTGAGACTCCCTTACCAGGTCCTGTTGTCAAGGAGTCATCATAACCAGCAAGAACACACTGCACTGTGGGAAGGCCTCATGCCATTGGTTAATCATGCTAACCAGTGCAACAGGAGGTATGAGCAGATCTGACACCAGGCCATTGATATGATACATCATGCACAGCAAAGTGACGCAGCTGTGACCAGTGACCATGCTGGCCCTGGTCGAGGGCCTACTACACAACAACCACTCTCGGCCACAGAGGAGTTCCTAGCAAACCTGGGTTCAGCCACCAGTTCACAAGAATTGATCACACCATATGTCGTGGAGGTGGATGCCACAGCTTCCACAGCAGATGAGCATCCAGGTAAGCCTCCAGTTTTTACCATGGTACTACTGTACCATTCATAGTGGCATCCTCTGCATACCTGTATGCATATGTCAGGTCAGTCTGCATTTGTGGGGGGGGGGTTGTAAACCACACATATACATACATATTGTGAATGTCAGCAATGTGGATAGTATCACAGTTTGTACTGTATATGTTGATATATGCACATATTACCCTGTATCAGTGCCACATTTGTGTCTGCTGACAATAGCTCTCCTCCACAAATCCATAGGTATCTCTGGTGTAGCCAGGGTCCATCATCCTGTAGCTGGTGAGTGTGGAACTGTTTTGTTATTGTTCATCTGTACCCTAAGCATGTTAAGGGCTGCCAGTTTGATGTGGATACAACTGTTAAGCTTAGCCATATTGCAATACATGCATGTTCATAGGTTCATAGGTTCATAGGTTGGTACTAGGCTATCAGCCCTAGGGCCTATACAAGCCTAGCCATAACAATTCCCTGGCTATTACTTCCCACATTATTTACTTTCCTGGACCCCTGTCTAGCAGGGCAACTGACATGATCCCTGGGGTGAATTTCCTTTCTCCCATCCAATCGTCAAGGTTCCTCTTGAAGAGGTCCAAAGAGGCACTCTGCTTGACATGTATGGGCAATCTCTTCCAGAGTCTGGGGAGTCTCTGGGTCAGGAACCTATCCCTCCAGCATGTTTTGTTTATTGTGATGACAAGGTTTAGATCCCTGGAGCATGTATCTCTGAGGGATTGGGATTTCTTTAAGTGTAGCATGTCCAACAGCTCTGGGTTTGACATGGCCTTGTATGTTAAGCAGAGATCGCCTCTGAGTAGGCGATATGCTACGGAGTTAAGCTGGAGTTTTTAAGGCGGTCAGCGTAGGGCATCTGCTTTAGGCCTGTGATTCTTTTAGTGAGGTATTTCTGAGGCCTTTCCAGTTGTTGCAGATGTCTTGAGAGGTACATACCAAATGGGGCATTGTATTCTATAATGGGTCTAATGAGGGATGAGTACAGTGGGACAATGACCTCCTTTTTTCTGGATGAAAAGCCCTTTGTGATGAGGTGCGCCACATAGAAGGATTTCCTGACTGTTGTGACGATGTGGTTATCGAAGGTGAGACCACTGTCCACCTGTGTCCCTAAGTCTCTTATCACACTTTCTGTATTTAGTGTACTGCCACCTATATGGCAATTCATGGATACATGTTTTTTCCCAAAGGGGAAAACAATACATTTCTTGGCATTGAGCTTGAGCCCATGGCTCTGGCACCAAGCATCTGTTTCTGTAAGGCCCTTTTGTAGATGATGGCTCCCAGTTTGCAGTCATCTGCAAACATTGTTAGCCAGAGTCCCTTAGTGTTGACCTGTACTTCAGAGAAGTAGATGCCAAACAAGAGCGGCCCCAGGACTGAACCCTGAGGTACTCCACTTGTCACTTGTCTGGAGTTGGATTTGGAGTCGGCTACTTTTACAGTGTGGGTTCTATCAGCAAGCCATTTAGCAACCCATTGGGTGACATAGGGATTAATGCCCAACTTAGTAAGTTTATCTATGATTCCAGAGTGGGGGATGGTGTCAAAGGCCTTGGCAAGGTCTAGATAGGCTGTGTGGACCACCTTACCCTTGTCCATGGCTCTGGAGACTGATTCAAAGAAGCCAATCAGGTTTAGGAGACAAGATCGGCCCTTCACAAACCCAAACTGGGTGGGGTCCAGTGTTTGAAGGTTGCCAATGTCTTTGTTTATAAGTTCCATGATAATACGCTCCATGGCCTTGCAGATAAGGCTTGTCAGACTGATGGGACGGTAGTTTCCGGGATCAAGGGTGGATCCCCCTTGTGGATTGGGATAACTGTAGCTCTGCGCCACTCAGTGGGCACAAAACCTGAGGTGAGGCTATGATTAAACATGACACTTAGGTGAGGTGCCAGTTCATATTGTAGTTCATGTAGTACACAGCCCGGGATGTCATCTGGTCCCATGGATGCTGTATTCTTGGCTTTAGAGAGTGCGTTTTGTACCTGTGTGGCCGTTATTACTGGAATTTGGCAATCTTCCGGTATTGAGATGGGCCATTTAGGGGGTGAGAGGGGGGGTGAAGTTGGCACTGAATCGATCTGCCAGAATATTGGCAATATCCTTCAGATCAGTATATTTAATGCCATTCTGTTTTAGCTCAGAGCAGATCTGAGCATTACCATTTAGATTTTTGACATAGTTATAGAATGCTTTGTGGTTGTCTTTGGAATCGTTGGCAATTTTATTTTCGTAACTAGCTTTGGAGGATTTTATGAGGCATCTCAGTTTCTTACTGAGGCTAGTAAGGGAGTTTTTTGCATCCTGGGATTTTCCTCTTTTCTGCAAAAGTTTCTTCCTTTTGTTGTAAAGTTTGTTTATGGCAGGGGACCACCAGATTGGCTTCCTTTTTTTGGATGAGAACATTTTGGTTCTATTTGGGATGGCACGATTCATGCATGAGTGGATGTGCTTGTACAGTGCCTTAGTGTAGGATTCAGCAGTTGAACTTTCAGTTCCCATCTGCATGGGTGTCATGAAGTTTGTCACTTCTGACTTGAGTAGCATGAAGTTGGCTTTGGAGAAGTTTTTTATGGTGGTTTCTTTACTGGGGGTGGGGTGGGATGTGGATGTTAAGGGTGATTAGCTTATGGTCAGACCTGACTAACGAGGGGTGACCATAGGTATGGAGCATTGATTTCCCATGTTGGTAATGACCAGGTCTAGGATATTGGAGCCCTGGTGGGACTATGGATTAGTTGATCCAGGGCATTGGAATTTATGAATTCCAAGAACCGTTCTAAAGGTGTTGGGACATGAGTAGTTTTCCCAGTTAATGGCAGGGTAGTTAAAATCACCCAGTATTAGGGTGTTTGGTTCTATCTTAATATTTTCCAGTATGTTTAGAAAGGTGTAGTGAGAATCTTGGGGTATGGTGGGGGATCTGTAGCAAGCTACAATTTGGATTGCAGTCTTACCTAGTGTTAGTTGCACTTGGAGAATTTCAGAAACATTGTGTTGGCCAACTAGCCTGGTGGTGTGAATATCCTTGGCGAATATTGACACTCCTCCACCTTTAGTTTTTCGGTCCTGGTTTGGTGGCCGAAAAGTGTGGTAAGAGTTGTAGCCTGGTATTGCAGGGGTGCTCTCTGGAGCCTTGAACCAGGTCTCAGTTACTGCACAGATATCGATGTTCTCCATTTTTAGGAGTGCCTCGAGAGTGCATTTTGAGGTTTAGACTTCTAGCATTGAGTAGCATTACCTTCAGATTTTGCATGCTTGTACCTGTTACGGTGGTGGTTTTGTCCTTTGAAGTTTGCCTAAAAATGGCACTATAGGGGTGGCAAGAGCCTTAGCCAGTAACCTGAATCCCAGGGGTGACAGCTGCAGACCATCTCTGGCAAAGCATTGTGGTCTGTCAATCATGTCATCCCAGGCAGACAGATACTGGATCCCCTTTGAATGACACCATAAGCTTAGCCAATTGTTGAAGTCAGTCATTTTATCCTTATATTGTGGTATCATTCTGGGCGAAGGCAGGATGCTACTCAGGGCTAGGGTCATACCTGCCTGGGCCTCATGATCTGAGAGCTCTTCCATGTCTCTTTTCATGTAGTCCAGGGAGGTACGTCTCAAGTCATTCACTCCAACATGGACAATGACAGAGTCATATTTGTACTTGTTGTGGAGTGACTTGAGTGCATGCGTTATGTGGCTGATCCTGGCACCCAACAGGCAGCTGACTGTAATTTTCTCCTTATTCAACCTGGTGAGAGGGACATCAGTGTGCCGGACTATAGAGTCACCTATGACTAAAGTGTTAGGTACATTGTCTTGCCTTAGGGGCTGTTGCTGAGTGGCACACTGGTGTTGTGAACTATGTGACACATTGGTTGTGATTGGTGTTTGTTTGCGTTTCAGCTTCAGAGGTCTTTGTTGCTTGGGCAGGTTACAGTTAAGGGCCTCTGCATATGTGGATTTAGTGTTGCTATATGTGGGTGTTGGTGGTGTGGGTTTAGAAGGGCTATGTGTTGCTTGAGGTGTAGTGTGGGTGTTAACCTTCTCCTCTTGACTGTTTAGCACAATCTTGGGTGGAGAGAGCTTTGCTTCCATTTTGGCTATGTAAGTGCATCTCTCACAGGTTGTAGTGTTGGGTGGTAGGAGGAGAGGATTGTCTGTGTACATGAGGCAATTTCTGCATTGCCCCAGTATGCCCAGATTCACCAGGTGGACAGCAGAAATCACCAGAAGCTGACCCTTGGACATGCCTGGTTTGGGGCTTTTTTTTTCTTTTCTTTGTAAAGTATAGGAGCTGTTTCCTTAGCAAGGTACTTTGCAATTATAGGCTGTTTAGTGCCTACTATTAATTTCTCCTTGTTAACAAGGAGAGTTCAGTGTTTGTATGAGTTTAAGGCTTCCTAGTGCTTTCCAGCAGGTATTAGAGAAAGTGCTAGTCACAGGGATGCTTAAAGGTAAGATTGAAAAGAATGCACTCTGCAGTGTGCACTAGAGAAGTTAGATGTGAAAGTAGGTAACTTGAGTTTTACCTGTTTAAAAAGTTAAGGTTTAGTGGAGAGTTACTATTTTTAAACAGCAAGATGGATTGAAAGGGGTGGTCACTTTTGTATTTTGGTACTATGAAATACTGTAGGATGGCCAATAAATTTAAATAATTGAAGGGGTGGGATTTCAAAAATGATGATTTTGTGATTATTCAAATAAGCCAGTGAAAGTAGAGAGAAATGAGATATATGGTCAGATTAACATAAGAGGCAGGCAACTAGAAAGTCAGTGGTATTTAACAAGACAACTTAAATGGGTGGGAGAGCAGGAAATAATTCTGCCTGACTCAGAACAGAGAGAGCTGTGGTCTCTTTTGAAGTTTTAATATGCTGTTAAAACAGAATGCAAGCAAAACTCAAGGTAAAGAAAACAAACTACAGTATTCAAAATATAGAAAGGCAATACAGTAATATAAAAAAATAAAAGCAAACTAACCTTTCCTTCACAGCAAAGTGTAGCAGAGTCTGGATGAGCCTTTCTTCACTTGTGAAGGGGTGCAATGCAGTGCATTATATCGGTATTCAGAGCAGCATATTTGCAGGAGCTGTAAAATATTAGCACATATTTATGTGAAGGTGTAAAGGGGTGCATTACTATTGTGGAAACGGGTGCACTATGTTGTGGATGAAGGTCCATCACATAAACTGACATGTCACTTATCTCACAGATGTATAGTACTAACAACATTAACTGGATGTAGCTGCAGTGCATGTTGCTAAGGGCCTGTCTTGTGTGTGTCCGTTGTGGTCTGCTTGTGTGTTGTGCATGGCATCAGTCATAAGGTGTGGTCTGTCTAATGCATTTGTGGCACCTCACCTATATATATGCGTGTGTGTGTGTGTGTGTGTGTGTGTGTGTGTGTGTGTGTGTGTGTGTGTGTGTGGATCAGCAGACATTATAGTGCACTAATTAATGTAGTCATGTTGTCTTCCCCTCACAGGTGGCCATGGGGGTTGGAGTTTGTCCCCTTTACAATCTGATGTCAGTGTCTCATCAGACTCTGATGATGGTGGTGGCCATAATGAGGAACAGGTGGGGTTGTTGGGGGCTGAATCTGTCCCATTGGTTGACAAACTCACTTCCTCCCCCAATGTGCCCACACACAGTCAATATGTCCACACATAACCAGTCCCCAGCAGCCACAGATATTGGGCAGTCAGAGGGTGGTGGCATCAAACAGGAGAGTGTGGCAACTGTGGCATCTGTGACTGCAAACACTAGTCATAGCCAGAGAGCTGGCAAGGTCCCATGCAGGCAGCTTGACAGGGGTGTTCGAAGGAGGACTGCTTCCCATCCAGTACCTGTCAGAGGTGTCACAGCATGTGTCACCCAAAGCATGTTTTGGTCAGTCATGGAAGCACAGGCATGTTGTGAGCGGTAAACCACATGGATGCTCAGGGTCATGGATGCCACACTGCCTGGCATGCATGACTCCAACCACAGCATTGGTGATGCCTGATGTCATTTCGTTGATGTAGTAAATAGGCGGTGGGGTGAGACATTGTCAGTCCATAACTGTGCAATGTCTTTGTTTGAAAATGTGGTGGGAATTGGGCTTTGGACACATGGATGTAGGTCAGCAACAACATCAGCTGAGAGCCAATGTGGCCATGCACAGTCACACTCCCGTAGTGGCAGTACCACCAGCACTATCAAAGGGAGGGTGCTGTCCACACCACAACATGGCAAGCCATGGGCACATAGTCCTGGGTCATCCCATGAGGGACACAGACCCAGGAGACACTGGTCACTATCAGCAAGTAGTACTGCATCTGGCACTGGGCATGGTGGTGCCACTCCTGGCAGAACCAGTTCCTGTGCTCGTGGCCAGAGATGGTAAACTGTACATTCTGCCATGCATGGTCCACAGCTGTCCAGCATATCCTCGTGTAGGGCTGGCACATGGCTTGACTTTGTACATGCACACACTCAAACATGACTGTCACATGCAGATCACCACCAGGCACACACAGCTCCTCTCCATAGACCAGCTGACACACACACACACACACACACACACACACACACACACACACACACAATGTCAACTATGTGGCATAGCATAGACCTTTAGAAACCCCACACCCCACACCACACCAGGTGCATGTAATGACACCTGTGCCACATCCCTGTCATGCATACCATTGATGCAGGGACATGCTAAAATGTCCTGATGCACATGGTGAATATAATATAGTTAATGGCAGTTTGTAGTGCAGTAGTGCAGTAGTGTTATGTCCTGTAAGGTGCTGTCTGCTAGCAATTGTCATACTTTCACTTCAAAGTGTATGTACCTTTGTGCCATGATGCTGTATTGCTATTAGTATTGCTGACTAACTGTTGTCTCCCAGACCTTATTCATTTTCTGTTCCAGGTGTCTGTGTGTCTGTGCCGTGGGGACCTACTAACAATTCAGTAGCTCAGGGTGGCATAGTGGCAACACAGAAATGTGACACACCAAGGTCCAGCATATACATGTATATGTGCATGGTTATCTAAGTGTGTATGTGTAGAACAGTGTGTGAGGGACAATAAGGTGGACAGTGTAATCTCGCATGCATACCCCTTGACACAGCATGCTACTCTTGATACATGTCACCTGGGAGTTCCATAGGATCACAGGTTCATAGGATCATAGAATGTTAGTAGTGTAATGGCCCTGGGTCCCTTACAAGCCTTTCCATTACTTTAGCCCTGACAGAATCATCGATCAGCACCTGTTGTCCCTGTCATTGAGGGACACCGGTGCAACCCCTGGGATGGATTTGCAGTTTCCCATCCACTCATTATGGCTGTACTTGATGATGGTCTGCACGTTACTCTGTGTGACATGTCTGGGAAGTGCATTCCTGAGACAGGGCAGCCTCTGGGAGACAAATCTGTCTCTTCAGCAGGTTTTGTTGATGTCACATATCAGATTCAGGCCTGTTGTGCTGGTAATGCGCAAAGATTTAGACACATACATGGGCCAGCTGTTGAAGGGCTGGGCACAACACTGCCATCTAGGTGTGCCACAGCCCACCTGTGGACAACCTGTCCAGTACCAAGTGAGGCATTACTGATTCAAGGCTGTCTGCATGGAACAGGTATTGGAGGCCATGGATTACCTTTGTGGGTATTACTATGAGCTTTCTAGTTGCTGCAGATGTCTGGATAGGTACATATTAAATGGGCCATGGTACTAAATTATTGCAGTACTGACTGAGGACTATACAGAGGTAATGTCCACCTTTTATTTGGATGCACTCCCTTTACCTATGTGGTGAACCACATACAAGGCTTTTCTGACTACTGTCGCTGCTTGATGGCTGAATGCAACAGTTTTATCAACCTGAATATCCAGGTCTCTCAACACAGGTTGTGTGTTTATGGGGTTGCCATTGATGTGGGAAATATTGGGGCCATGTCCGTGCCATATGGTATGATGGTACTGTTTTCTGCATTCAGCTTGAGGCCAGGACCTTGCCACCATTCCATACCCAATATAAGATCCTGTTACAGTGTGTTAACATCAGTTGGTGTGTCAGTGACAGACAGCACACAACTTACAGTTGCCACAGCCTTAGGCAGTACTTACATATATGGGTGGTGGCAGTTAGCATTCATGCCTAGATACATGTGGGTCATTGGGGGCAGCAGCTACTCACAGGGCCTCCACATGTCTACATATTGCACACACATAGGCAACACAGAGTAGGGTTTTCACTTTTAGAAATGTGCAATGTGAGACACTTCTTGTAGTATCATGAGAGTTGGCATGACAAACCATGCCCATGACAAGTGCAACGGATAGGACATTTCTTGGTCTTCCAATATGACAGCTTATTTTTTGACACATTTCCATAGCTTATGCAATTTCTCATAACATTAAGGTGTTTCTGATGTACAATAACTGCTTTATGCAACTAATACACAACTTTAGAAATGATCGTTGTCCTACACTCTTGGGACCTCTGCATTGTTTGAGTTGTCTTCACAGGCCACACCTGGCCAAACATGGACTGCAACCTGCGGGGTGGGACAGGTGGTGGCCATACCTCTCACATGCACAGATTTCTGCAGAATGTTCTGATGTTTGCCACATATTTTTGGTCTGCTTTTCATAGCATTGTGGATTTTCTGGCAAATTAGTGGCAAATCATTAAAGACTGAAGCTGGACAATAATGACAGATATTTTATTTTCAGACTTCATATCCTTCAGAAAATCCATGCTAATGCACAACCTGTTATGCTATCAACTTTCTATGTTTGTAAGAGCAATATTTAAACATTGACCCTATTATTTGACCTTTGTCCCAATTTTCTGTATGGTTTAATTCAAATGTCTTGCTCTAAGAGGTTGAGAGGTATGATAGTGGGCCTAACACAACCACTGTGCTGTAAGGGGATATGCATCCACACACACACATACACTCGCAAAGTTTCCTGTTTTGGGATTAGAACCCCTACCTACCTAGTTATATACATAATATTACATATGTATCCCATGCACCATAGAGCTATTGTGGTTAGATGGTGTCTATCTGTGCTTCTAAGGTGGATGACATCAGTAGGGCCTGATTAAGTTGCCAATGGGGGGTTAAAATAGTAGAACAAGTTGTTAAAAATAGTATAACCATTGTGCGCACGTGCACACACACACACACACACACACACACACACACACACACACACACACACACACACACACACACACACACACACACACACACACACACACAGGCAAAACTGCCACACTGCTACAGGGGATATGCATACACACACTCACACATGCACACACACACACACACACACACACACACACACACACACACACACTTGCCAGTTGTGAGATTAGAACCCCTACCTGTCTCATCGTATGTACTATAGTGCTACATACTTATCACATGCTCCACAGAGCTTATGTGCCTGGAGAGTGTCTAACAGTGCATCTAAGGTGAATGACACCAGCAGGCCCTGTAAAGTAATCCAATGGGGGGATCAACAGGGTGGACAGGGCCTAAGAATGGTATAACCATCACACACACAAGGCAGCCACACTGTTACAGAGGATATGCCTCACACACACACACACACACACACACACACACACACACACACACACACACACAGAGATCCTAGTCATGAGTTTAGAACTCCTACCTACCTAGCTGTATGTATTACAGTGCTACATACTTATCGCATGGGCCATGGAGCTTATGTGCCTGGAGAGTGTCTAATGGTGCAGCTAAGGTGAATGACACCAGCAGGCCATGTAAAGTAATCCAGTGGAGATTAATAGGGTAGAACAGGCCCTCAGAATGGTATAATCATCACACACACACACATGAGGCAGCCACACTGCTACAGGGGATATGCCTCACTCACACACACACACACACACACACACACACACACACACACACACACACACACACACACACACTGCTACAGAGGATATGCATACACACACTCACACATGCACACACACACACACACACACACACACACACACACACACACACACACACACACACACACACTTGCCAGTTGTGAGATTAGAACCCCTACCTGTCTCGTCGTATGTACTATAGTGCTACATACTTATCACATGCTCCACAGAGCTTATGTGCCTGGAGAGTGTCTAACAGTGCATCTAAGGTGAATAACACCAGCAGGCCCTGTAAAGTAATCCAATGGGGGGATCAACAGGGTGGACAGGGCCTCAGAATGGTATAACCATCACACACACAAGGCAGCCACACTGTTACAGGGGATATGCCTCACACACACACACACACACACACACACACACACACACACACACACACACGCACACACACACACACACACACACACACACACACACACACACACACACACACACACAGATGCGGGTCATGAGTTTATAAACCCTACCTATCTAATTGGATGTGCTATATTGCTTCATACTTATCACATGGGCCACATAGCTTATGTGCCTGGAGAGTGTTTAATGGTGCATCTAAGGTGAATGACACCAGCAGGTCATGTAAAATAATCCAATGGGAGGTTAACAGGGTGGAGCAGGCTTTGAAATGCATTGGCATTGCACACACATTGTTTGTGTCTTTCGGCTTTTCCCGGTTAGGGGTCGCCACAGCGGAACTCTGGTCCGCTAATGATTGGCAGTAGATTTTTATGTGCTGGCTTGCTGGGCCTAACGTACAACCTTCAACGAAGGAACGCCCATTCACGCATGTCGCCACACAGAAGACGCTCTAACTGAGAATCGAATGGGCAATGTCTAACTGTGAGGTGACAATGCTACTGCAGCACCACCACTGCAGCATTTCAAGACATACACACAACTGCAGGGTGATATAGTTACATACACACACTGAGTTGTCATTGTTGGGATTAGAACCCCTACCAATGTAGCTGTATACACTATTGTGCTACATACGTATTGCATGCACCACAGACCTTATGTGTTTGGAGAGTGTCTAACAGTGCATCTAAGGTTGATGACATCGGCAAGCACTATAAAGTAGGCCAATGGAGGGTCCTCCAGTAGGCACAAGCTTTAAAATGTATTGGCATTGCACATACATAGGCAGGAACTACACACAGCTGAAAGGGAATATATTTACACTCACACACCCACACACTGAGTTGTCATTGTAGGGATTAGAACCACTACCTATCTAACTGTATACACTATAATGCTACATAGCTATCACATGTGCCACAGAGCTTATGCATGTGGATAGTGTCTGCCACTGCTGTTGGGGTGGATGACATCAGTAGCTGCTGACAGGGAGGCCACTTTTGTGGAGGATACCAGTTACAGGGTGATAAAATGAGTGACTATTGCACAGACATAAACCTGTTGGGCATGTGTATTTTGCTGTATGTGGAATATATATACACAGACACAAACACACACACTCACACACACGTACACTCACACACGCACACACACACACACACACACACACACACACACACACACACACACACACACACACAAGGTGGCCAATGTGAGATTAGAATCCCTGCCTACTTACTATTATACACTACAGCTCACCAATCACCACTCTCTCTCTCTCTCTCTCTCTCTCTCTCTCTCTCTCTCATCTACTGGACCTGGTGGAACAGTCCAGCACCTTCCTGATATACTGCCTGAGGGAGTTCCTGGCTGGGTGCTGCCTGTAATGCTGACAGACATTTGCCTTACTTAATCCATACATTGCGGGGAGCCTATAGTACTACACACATTTTTGTATTTTGCACTATCTACATTAGTTTGGCCAGTAGTTCTTCCTTCCCCTTATATGTGGGCCTTTTTCCTGCCCTTCTCCAGTTCCTGGCTTTGTCCAGAGTTGCTGCTCTATGTAGTTGTAGGTATGCTGTGACTGGGGTAAGAGAAGTAGCAACACTCACAGAGTTATGGACTTCACACCTCTGACTGTACCTGTTTTGTAGGTTGTCTAGCATAGTGCTCCATATATCTGCTCTGGTCCTCAGACATAAGGCTACATGTTGCCTATACCTCTCAAACTCTTATAGTCATTAATGTGGATAGGGCCATATATAACAGCGGGACACAGACCCAAATATGGGGACAGGATTTTAATATTGCTCTTACAAATCACAGAAACACTCCAGATGAGGCAAACACCAGAGCCAAAACCTTTAATGTAATTCATGGCCAAGTCACGTAAACCAAAAGGTGAAAACACTTCCACATGAACGCTTCCCAGAACAACTGAGTTTTCTTCTAAAATGATGCAGACTTCCTCAGACAACTACAGGACTCAGCTAATGGAAGAGATGAGCATCTCAAAGCATTCCCATGTAGAGTCTTCATTAAAGAATGACATACAACAGATATCATCAGCACTTCAGGATTTATCATTGAAAATAGTCTCCAGGAAATCTTGTGATACTGCCTGCTTTAGGCTTATAGCTTCCAAGTCAAAACTTTTCAGCAGTTCACCCAGGAATGCTGCTTCACTAACAAATCCAACTTCATTTTGTTAAAACAATGCAGCTTTGGTAGCTTAACACCTCTGTTAAACTAGTTTAACAGAGGTGTTAATCTTCCAAAACTTAGTTGTCTAAGGAAGTCTGTATCATTTTAGATGAAAACGCAGTTGTTCTGAGAAGCGTTCATGTGGAAGTGTTTTCACCTTTTGGTTTATGTTATTTGGTCATGAATTACATTAAAGGTTTTAGTCCTGGTGTTTGCCTCATCTGGAATGTTCCTTTCTGTGATTTGGTTCATACTTCAAACATTTTTCTTCCTTTTTATGGATTGCTCTTACAAACCTATACAGTTGGTTGAATGGTTTTGTATTAGCAAGCATTTCACAATGGGTATAAAGTCTGCATCTCACCTGTCTGTTACTAGTTTCTCACAGCAACCTTTACTGATTTTCCAATAGTTTGCTAGAAAACTGCAAATGCTGTCACAAACAAAACAGACATATGAGCCATAAATGTGGACAATCTGTTAAACTCTGTACATTTGTGGGGTATGGATAGTGCCCACTGACTTGTTGTAAGTACTGACACAGTTATGTGACAGCCTTTATATCCTGCTGCTACACTGACGTGTTACAACCTGCTATTCTACTAGCCACCATCTAGGTTACTGAGGGTTGTGTACTGTCCGTATCTGTGGCCCCCTGTCTCTCCATTGTGTCTGTCTTTATCCAGCTTTCTTGCTGTAACAAATACTGACATATGGACCATCTGTAGAACTCTTACCATAGCTGTAGCTCACATGAAAAAGAGTATATGCAGCCAGTCTCGAACCGTGTACCCCATCAACCATGGTAATGTACTTACACACTAAGCCACAACAGCCAGCAGACAGTGCATTTTACTTCCTGACACTATCAACCAAAGACAAACACAGCACTTTGACACTTGCATATTGGGGAAACGGTATATGTCACCAGGTTGATTGGGACAGCCCAGGGATTGTGTGGTCTGCTGCTATTACCTTGCAAACATACTGTGACTGCAGTTGTATAGGGACATGGATGTGTTGGGGGTAGGGGACTCTAGCATTGACAGTCCAGCATCTATCCTGTGACCCCACTGTATGTCATTTCCTCACATAGTGCACTGGGTTTTGCTGGCTAGGGACCGACTGCATATTAAGAGTTGGCCAGTATTGGATGGAGAGTTCCTGTTGTTCCACACAGCTGTCAGTTGTCTGCAGCTATCCCGGTAGCCCACTCTAATCCTCTGCATACATGCAGCAGGTCCATACATATGCTAACACAGTCTACTATGCCATTCATTTGTTGTAAAGAAGAGTGACCTACCATGTGCCATCAGCAGTTGAGATAACAGTGCTTCAGGGCTGTCTCTGTCTGATGCATGCCATACACAGCCAGTACATGGTAAGGTACAGGTTGTGTGGTGTGGCTGGCATCCTTTTTACTTAGTATGTGAGTCATAGTGAGGTGTGAGTCCCTAGGTTGCCAGTGCATATGCTATGCGTTGCCTCTTTACCAAGGCCAGGACATACTGGGCACACCTACATCTGGCTACAGGGATAGGCTCATGGGGTTCCTCCTCCAAGTCCCCCTGTGGCTGTGGGAACCTTGGTACTGGTGGGGGGCTGTGTGTCCCTTCCCTGTGATGTTCCTGCTGCAGCTGTTTCCGCAGGATCATATTGTGTGGCATATTAAAACAAAGGATTTTGAAACATCTTTCAGACATTAGGTTACAGAATGTCCACAATGCACTTTATGAGCATGTTAAGCAAAACCCTGGTCATGGATTTAAGTTCATGGTATTGCAGGTAATAGACTACAATGTTGGGGGTGGGACTTAGTGAATCACACAGAAGGATTATAGAGTTAACAGCACAGAGATCACCTGGTTTGATTGATGTCATTCCACCGAAACCTGCATTAAAAAAAGGAGGGTGCAATACTAGAATGTGATTGGTTATCATGTATTTAAATTCCACTGACTTGAAATGGGTTTTTGTCTGAGGAAGGGCTTAGTCCTGAAAGCGCTCATGTTTTATTTTAACTTGTGCTTTTAATAAAAGTTTTTCAGCCTGGCAAATCGACTGCTCTTTATACATTTTACTCTGGATGCAGATGCCTGTGAGATCCCCATTATACCCCCAGTTGGTCTTTGAAAAGTACCTGTAGCTAATATTCTAAGGTCTACACATACCTTTATTTCCACTGGGATGGGTTCACCTCTGTTGGCTCTGGTCTGAGTTGAGGGCAGCAGAGCTTGGTGAGTTCTTGTAGTATGTCCCTGTCCACCCTGTAGTGCTCTACAATCTCCAGCTCATGTAGCCCCTGGAAGGTCACCCTGGGCCTAAATAGTCTTCTCCTTCTCAGTCTGGGCCTATTATCAGCATCATCATCTTCACTGACCTAAGCCTCAAGCACATACAGATGTAGCAGAGCAGCAGCTGCCCCTAGCATTTTGTCAGTTAAAATTCCCAAGTGTGTACTCCAATGGTGCAGAGTATGTGGGAAAATCAGATTGTAGGGTGTATGTATACTTTATAGTGGTGTGCTGCAGTTGCAACCTGTGTGATTGGCTCATTATGCTGCATTCCACCTGATAGGTTTAGCATTGGGGGTTTGAATGGGCCAGTGTCTGTTGAACAGGACTTATCAGTCATTTCAACTTGATTGGCTTTCCCAGACAAGTTTTTTTTAAATTTTTTCCTATTTCTTTCACTGCTAAGCAGTGCGGCGCACCACGCAAACCTGTGGCGCTAGTGTAAACAATGCTCAGCAGTTTTGTCACTCCCACAACCATGGCCACATTCAGCTTTTCTTAGGCTAGCTAAAACATGCTTAGCAGCATCAGACACACACCCTGCTTACCTGTGCTTAGCTGAGCACAAACAGGCACCACTGAGCTCCAATCCCTTTTTGATGTCAGCTAACTGTTTGACCACTACCTACACAGTTCTAGCCTGATCATGGGTTGTGTCTGTGGACACTGTAGCCCTTTTTGCTATTCAGTAACCCCAGCTCATTTACATACAGCTAACTGAGTATACCTTGGGTACTGCACTACTCCAGGGCCTGCCTCCTTAGCAACCAATGACACCTGCCATTGTAATACTCTGCATCCTGGGCACTATAATGCATTATATTAGCAAATGTGTACTTTTGACTTTTTTACATTTTTTTATTTTTTTTATTTCCATAACAGCATGTTTGCACAGCGCCGCC
Organism: Protopterus annectens; assembly: GCF_019279795.1. Classification (NCBI taxonomy): domain Eukaryota; kingdom Metazoa; phylum Chordata; order Ceratodontiformes; family Protopteridae; genus Protopterus; species Protopterus annectens. The sequence goes on from NC_056725.1 coordinate 1,985,599,166, forward strand.
CAAAATTAATATATGTATTAAAAATATCATTTTTTAATGATTTGCGTTGCTTTCAGGACTCACTGGCCAAAGTTTTGGCCATTTGCATGCCTACGGTACCATACTCACCCTTTTTCATAGCCTTTTACAGCCCCTGTGTGATTTTTGCAGTCTGGTACACGGTTTGTATCCGCATACATTTCTTCCACCAACATGGCACCTACATGGGTGACTTTCTGCTTAATGGATCACAGATCAATCTCATTTGCATGGTTTTCACCAGCTTATAAGGTGATTTGCATTCTGTGGACACCTCTGTGTCCGCACACTTGTGCACACCCCTCAGCCCTGTTTCCTGGATCACTCAGTCGGCCATGCTCCATGTTCAGGCCGTAACACTATGTCTACATAGAGAATCACTCCGTATAGGCTTTATTGAATTCCACCCATTCTCTTCTGACATTTTTCTTCTAATCGTTCTTGAAATACATTCAGAAAAAAAATACTTTTAGTTCTTTGTCAGTATATGGGAAATCATACTTTTAAAATCAACTTTAATCTTATGTAGTATATTATTTGTTGCCTCATTTTCCTTTTGTACACAATTTTAGAATCTTAACATTTCTGAGTGAACATTATTTTTCTGTAGCTAAAACACTTTGTGTAACTCATCTTGTGCATCAGTAAGTATAACTCTTAAATCTGCAAGCCTTTCACAGATTTGATACATTTTATCCCCACCCATACCTAGCAGCAATGTTTTTAAACTTGCATCAGGTGTTATTTTCAATCCAGATGAATAGCTACTGAACACTGCCACACAGCCTTTCCATGGAAGAGTTAACACGCTAGGTATCACAGTACCAACAATATGAAGGGAGTATTGTCTTTGAAGAGACATAACATTCATATTAATTGTGTATCTCCAGAAGATGGCAGCTTAACTTTTTTGTACTCTGTGGACAGGTGTTATGTAGATTATTAAATAAACATGAATTCCTTTTGTTCTCTTGAGTTGCTGTGTATAGTATTCATTCTTTTTAATAAGAGTCCACCTGCTTTGCTTGTAGTTCCTTTTTTCCTGATTTGTAATACTCAAACATGCAAATATGCAACAATAAAACAGATATGCTTAAAAACTAATATGTTTTGTTTTTGTCAGCAATTTTCCTGCTGACCTGTTTTTTTTTTTTTTTATTCAGTTCCTTTCACTGCGAGGGGAATTAAAAGGGCTTGCGAGAAAGAACATAGCAGGAAAATGAGCACAGTATATTAGGGGAACGATCTGAATCCTAGGATTCTGGGTAGCATGACTGCCATCCAGAGACAAAACACATATGTTAAAAATGCATTTTGAAGACTTAAATCACTATATCATTGTAAAATATTTTCTTGGTTACACCCAGTCAATAACTTATATTTATATTAATTAACAGCAATACATTATCCATGCATAAGACTTCCTTGTTAATTCACCAGTCACATATTTGTACTTCTGTAAACATAGGGTCTTCTTGAGGCTTTAGTAAGCATTTCTGTAGCTAATATACATGAATGGGTGGTCATCCACTGGGCACAATATAAAGATGGAGTCAGAAGGGTCTCTACTCCACCAGAAGTCTTACATTTTTACTTTTATCCACAAACTACTGCTTTTACCTCTATTAGTTCACTTTAATTGTTAGCATTGTTTAGTGAAACAGCAGGTCACCATACTGTCAGTGGTACCTTATATAATAATTTGTTGTGGTAGACCATAATGTTTTGTTTTTGACAGTGCTTTGGACATAGATGGTGTCAAAGATTTCCTGTTTGCTTCAGAATAGAAACTAGTGTAGAAGTAAAAGAAGCTCTTGACGTTTCTACTGCCTGCTTCTCATTCTTCAGGGTTTATGTAACATACTAATGAATACGTAATCTTCTTTTGACTTTCCACCTCTACCAGCATTCCTACAGACCACACGTATGCTTTTGTTTACAACTTAAGCATTGATTCATGTATTTGATAATTATATGTGAGCTCTTTTAGTAATACTGAAATTGGAAATAGAAGAAAATATGCTCTTCTACTCCACTCCATTGGAATTGTGGTTGGGCACATTTTTTACCTTGCATGTGACAGGAAATACATCTGTAGGCACACTGCGGGCTCTGAAAGACTCCTTTGTACCTAACTTAAATGTGGTATGTTAAAAAAGTAATTTCATCAAAAGGCCACAAAGACCAGGCCGCTCCATGTACAACATGTACATGCAGTGTGTGCCTTCATCGTTTCCTGTTATACAGGGATATCAGCTAATGATATCCATAGAGACTGACAAGTGGAATGTTTGCTTTTGGAGCATGAATTCTACTGAAGAAAGCAACCATTTTTGTAATCCATTCTGAAACTGTAGTTGTTAAAGTTAACAAACAATGGAGAAGAAGATGTTGTATGAGCAGTGCAAGCCATCACTTCCTGCAGCAAAGGATGAGTTTGACATGGAGACTACTAAGCATCCAGTAAGTCTTGTTATTGTTATGATTGCTACTTGTTTATTTATTTTTCTGAGCAGTTGAGTAGACGGGATCACAGCGGTCCATATTCAGTCATGACTTAATTACTTATTCAGAGTTCTTAACTTATTAAACTTTGTATAGCAAAATGCTGTATTGGAGACCTGACTATGACACAGCTTATTCAGGTTAAGTTAGTGGCCCATGCAGTTGAGAAATCAACTGGGAGGAAGAGGATGAAGATAGATTGTCTATTTAACCCTCCCTGTGGAGTGAGAGAGTGTGTCTCAGGTACATCAACCATTAAAACTTCTCTGGTAGAGACCTGACTCCAAACAGAAGCCCTTCTCTCCCAGACATGTTCTCCATATTATATAACCACAGTGCTTACTGATTCCTTCAAACAAATATTAAACAATCTGTGTATAATTTCTAGCTACAGTTCTTTCTTAACTTCACATACTTCTCCATGCAAACAGTCAGGACATAACAATGTGTTATTCTTCTACTCACATTGCACCTCTACTTTGGGAATAACATTTTCATTAAGGTTAAATCTCTGGCTGCTGCTACTGCATATCATTCTCCAAAGTACTTATAAAGTTATCACCTCTCAACCTCTTAGTGTAAGAAATCAGGACAAAGCTTAAGAAAATGGGGGGGGGGGGCAAAGGCCCCAAAATAGGAAATGATTTTTAAATACTGCTCTTATAAACTTAAAAAGTTGCTAAAGTAACAGGGGTTTGTGTTAACATACATTTTCTGAAGGATTTGAAGTCTGAAACACAAAGATATGTCATTATTCGGTGACTTCAAGCCTTAGATCATCCCAGTGATTTGTCTAACCAGTCCTGGTATCTTTAATTCCAAGGAGAGCGCGAAACCCCTGCCAATGTATGGAACTGATTTTTAACATACTTCCAGAAACTGAATCAAACTTAGGAACTCTCATTATTTTTTTTGGGGGGGAAGGCTGCATCCAATCTATCTTGTTCCATAAAATTGTGTAGTTGCTCTTTCCTAAAAGGCCACATAATGCTGAATATCCTTGAACCTTGTAATGATTCTTCTGAATACATTTCCAGGTGAGCACCCCCGGGAATAGTCACATGGAAAATACAAAGTAAAGAAAAACGGCTCACTATCTGGGCATGTAACAACCATGGTACTAGCTTAGAGTTGTAGAACTCTTCTACAAAGACCTAAATCTGTAACTGAAGCAACTGCTCCTGCACCCATCTAGCTTGTGTAGTTCACCCATACCTTTCATACAGTGGTAAACTGTTATCATCCAGAAAGATAATCGATGTTTCCCTTCTGTCATGCAAAGTCAAGCATTTGGATAAGTTGATGCACAAATCCTTGTTAAAAATAGATATAAACAATATCCCAGTTGACTATAGTGGTAATATAACCAAGTTAAAAACATTTTCTCATTTGTTGTGAAATCCAAAGAAAAGAACCTAACTCTTGACCACAGAAAAGTTTCATAGCCATATGTTTCAATCAGAGGAAAGTGTGCTTGTATGTATGTGTGTGTGTTTACAGTTTTACAGTTTTTGCCTTTCCCTATCACAGTGAGGTTGTATGGGGAGTTGAAGCTCAGCACTGTATGCTGAAATATCTGTTTCATATATTGTCATTAGGCCACACTTTTAGTTGCTAGATCTGGCTTTTCTGCAACCTACCATATGTAGTAATTAAACAATTGTTCCACACATCAGGCAGGCTATAAGACAGATAGGCTTCATGACTGCAAATCACCTCAAAAGTATTAAAATATTATGTGTGTTCTTCATCCCTTTGTTGCAGACTTTAACCTCACATATTCGCATGCCTCATTTGCTGTTTTTTTCAGTTCAGTCTGTTCAAATATACGGGCAAACATGCAGAATTAATCACAACCTACAAAAGGAATAGAAGGGCCATGTAGTTATATCTCTACCTTCCCTTGCCACATAGCTCCACTACCAAGCAAAGCTATAAGCTGAATCCACTCAGCTCTAACTGAACATTTTCCAAAATTCTCATGTGTTCTATAGATATCGTGATGATGACCTGAAATGTATCTCCTGTCCTTTCTACCCATGTAAAAAGGTTCATAGGCATGTACTAAGCTAATGACCACAAGGGCCTTTTTGAGCCTAGCCATGCATCCCAAATCTCTGGCAAGTTCTGGTACCCTTGATAAGCATAAGCAGGGGTGTGGAAGATGAAATATTTACAAGCAGGGGCCTGAGAGATGAACTATTTACTGTGTCCATTAGTTTCATAAGTGCCAAACCAGGGATGGATTTCCTGTTTCCCATCAAATTGTCCAAGTTAAACATGAATTGTGTTAGGAAGGAACTCTGCTTCACATGAGTGGGGAGCCTGTTCCAGAGAAGGGGTAGTCTCCTAGATACATACCTGTATCTCCAATGGGTCCTATTTATATCACAGGCAAGGTTTAAGTCTTTAGAAAGGGGAATTTTGGTGCTGTTTGTTTTGTAGATATACAGGAAGTCCATCAGAGTGAACTCTGACAGTGCCTTGTATGCCAGGCGTAGATCTTCCCTCAACAGCCTGTAGAAAACAGAATACAGGGATAGGACTTTGTGGTGGTCTGCATAGACTATATTACTTATGCCCTGTATTCTTTTAGTGAAAAACATCTATGAATATTCCAATTGTTGGATGTGCCTGGTTATGTGCATCCAAAGGGGGCATTGTACTCAATGACAGGTCTAATGAATGCTGAATACAGTGGAATAATTACCTCCTTGAACCTAGATGTCACACCTTTGTATATAAGTTGCACAAAATAGAATGATTTCCTCACTACTGTAGACAGGTAATGGTCAAAGGTAGATTACTGTCTACCTGTGTTCCCAAGTCTCTGACTACTGGGTTAACTCTTAGGGGTGTTTTTGTCAGTGGGGGATTCTATGACTGCCCCTAATTTGCGATTGACAGATAAGTAAATGCCAAAAGGAAATGGTCTGAGGACCAATCCCTGAGAGACTCTACTTGTTACTGGCCCCTTTGTAGAGGTGGACTTCCCATTTCTAACTTCCTGGATCCTGTCTTTGAGCCAGCTGGCTATCCACTGGGTGAAATAAGAGTTTAAACATAACCTCCTGAGTTTATTAACAATGCCCTAATGGCATATTGTGTCAAATGCCTTGGCCAAGTTAGTATGGGCAGTGACAACCATTTTGTCCTCATCCATTGCTTTGGTGACCTTCTCAAGGAAGTCCACTAGGCTGAGTAGGCATGACCTGCTCTTGACAAAACCAAATTGGGTTGGGTCCAGTAATCACATATCTATGTCCTTTTTGAAAACAATTACCCTCTTCCATTTAAGATATATACCGTATTCTTCAAAACTGATTTGCCTTTCCATTCTGCATTGTAGTCTAGCCTATATTCTCCATGCACAAGGAACCCAAATAAACTGTGATCAGAAATGCTGCCTGTTCAACTTTCTTGTGGTAACTGGGAATTTCTGATGAACCTCTTCAATTAATTGATGTTATCTTGTTCTGCCTTCTGAATGGTCTAGTTCCAGTAGCCTTTCAGTTATATATTTTCTATCTGAACAATGAGGATAACCCTTCTTCATCTGAACATTCTTACTTCCATGGGTAATATGAAGAGTTATATATATATTGGCTGAATTATTCCATCTCTCACCATTTCAGTCCATTTCCATGACATTTCTGTCTATTGCTGGCTTTTGTGTCTGTTAAACTAATCTAGCTCTTTATCTTTCTCTTTTCCATGTGATGAAAAATGGAACCCAACACCGGCCATAGTCCTACTTTCAGTCTGCATCTTTAGATATTATGATTATTAGGTCTGAACTATCACATTCTATTTATTTTCTTCCATTCTTTAATTTATTCATCTGTGCCTTGAATGGAAATCATGATCAACTCCAGTTCTCCCTTTAAATGTATAAAAAGATCCAAAATAAATGCAGCTATTATCCAAGAATCTTCTAGCCATTTCAACATATCAGATGACAATCTACTGCTATTTTTCAGCTTTGCCATTTTATCTTTCTCTTTCCTATTTATTTATGATAGGAAAAGAGTAGATGTTTGGACAACAAGGGGATCTAAAAGGTCATTATGGATTTAAGGAGCAGATGTTTGCCCATCAAAGGGGTCTAACAATTACTGGTTTAAGTCAAAAGGACAGAGTATATTTTATAAGACATTTTGGAAATGTTTTCTGCTAGTAATGACGCAGACATTAACTGTGACAGAGAAATAAACTATTCCATTAATAAATGACTAGTGACTGGGAACAGAATTATGGCCCATACTTACACCATTTGTGGGTAAATTATCATAATTGTATCTTCTTTCTTTGCCTATAGTTTAATACCTACTGGATTAGAAGATTATTCAACAGCTTTTCAGACTTGAATTTTTTACAAACACAATTCTCCCCAAACCTGATCTGATTCTAATTTATGCATGCCTCAGCAATGATAGCTTGTTTGCAGATGTTATTGTATTGCTCATTTGATGCATTATTAGAACGGCACATATATCTGCTCAGTGATTGTGATCATTACTATAGGTCACTTGGCCAACTTCTGCTTTAGCTGTCAGTTTGCTTTTTTCATAATGGGGAGTACAATTCTTGCATATAAAGTTTTGTGTTGCCCAAGAAAGAAACCTTTACAATTAACTGCATCTGCCAACTCTAATGATTCTGGATTCTGCCCTAGTTAGTATCCTCATGCCAAAAGCAGCAGCGTGTAACTTACAAAGACATGATTCTCAAGATCAGAAAGTAGAAATACCAATAAAGATTCCTGAATATAAGATAATTTACATTATTCTGCAGAATGTAAAATACATCAAATCAGAGTTATTGCACTCTTTCCCAGTTACCATGTCTGTAACTGTCTGGCTTAAGAGAAAGAATAACAATTAGGCATTATCAAATACTGGAATAATTAAACACTCAGCCTTCGTTACATATAAAACAGATCAAGAGAAGTGATACATCATGTTACAGTACATCAGTTCAACAGCTCATAATTAACAAGCTGCTATTGTTATAGCCACTTCATTCTGAAACCTGTACGAGCCTGACACAAAGCTTCAGATAATGTAAGTGGCTCTGATCAAAGCAAAAGAAAATCATCACCAGTCTGCAGCAGGTAATATAGCTCAGCAAAAATAACAATGTACCTAACAATGACTGTAAAACAAATTTCTCCAAGGAGTAAAATTTACTTCCAAAATGTTAAAAGAAGCTCATCAAAGATATCAAGTGTAAATACAAATTATGATTAGTCCAATGCATTAATTTAGCATTTGATACATTGCATCAAATTCACAATGCATAAAAACAAGCAATTATCCATTGCAACATAAATATTCTGTTATCATACTAATTTAAAACCAAGCTAAAATAATGATACACCTAGTAAGAAAAAAGTCCACAAACATTAACATAAGGAGACACTAAATAGTTTTTCTGTACTGTAGTAATGGCAAACACAACTAAGTATTTTTCATTATTGTTCTGAATTCCTGTTGACACTGCTGGTATGTATCCCTATTATTCACTGGTAACCACTGACACTAAAGTGGTAACTTTGACTGAAGGTGAAACAGTACAAGGTAGTCCATTTGCTTAAAATATAGTTGCTGTTCTTTCATCGACCATCTTGTACTTTTCTGGTGATATTAAAAACGCGTCTGGCCATGTAATCATCCCGAGCATTTACCAGGAGAAAAAAGCAGCCAAGCAGTGCAGGGAATTTACAATATCATGACTAAACACAAAACAGAAGCACTTTCATGCAGAAGACAAAAATGAATATTCAAAGTGATAGTGTTGATAGTTGGTTAAGAACACACACCGGAAATTATAAAATGTACTAAAACATTAATAGTTACCAGAGATTTTCCCCTCCTTTTCTTCCACTCCTCTACTGATGGAATACAGGTGTGGTAATGGTGATAGCAACAGGTTAGATGCAGGCAGCGGGTATGGTGCAGCGTATTCAAGGAACATCAATAAACCAATGCAGGGAAAGCAGTACATTTTGTAGATGCCCTAGCTCTTTAACCATAAATCATGAAGTGAGGAGATTTTAGCCACCCCCAAAATATTACTTGCTTCCATTTCATGCACTCCTTCTGCCTCAAGAGGCAATATCTGCCCAACAGTCAATACAAAGATATGCCCAAGCATGGCTTTTGCCAAGAATGTGGCAGCTGACAATCTACAAATAATCGCTGGAGGACTGAATTAAAAATATACTATAGGTTGCCCCCAATATCAAAATGCCAAACAGATGCCAGACAAATTTCCTGGAGAGCTATATTCTCTGAAGGAAGAAATGCTACTTAGCGTCACACATACTGTCACCATGCAGCAAGCAAATACCTCTGACATAGGAGGCAGCCTATCCAATAGAAGGACAAGAAATTAATGCAGACAGCTCAGCTATCACAAATTGTGGCAGTCAGTATGTCCTACAAATGGAGAAATTATTTCAGATCTTCAGCACTGTCATAGCTACACCAGCTTGCAGGAGCCTATAATGCATCCATAAATCTAGGTACTTGAACAGATACATCTTTACAGAAGTACCTGACGTTGAAGATATCAGTGGTAGGTACTTCATTATTGACAGCTTTTATGGATGCATAGCAGCATAAATTTAGTCTTGTTGTAATTGAGTCCTAGTGAAGGCTGTGATTTCTGAAGGTGATTCATTTTCTTTAAGAGTTTTTTGGTTGTAGTGTCATACTTGTTATTAAAAGACCAGGGTACCAAATCAGTGGCATAGAGAAACATTTTGGGTTGCATAGATTTTGGAGATGTTAATAAACAGAAAGTGAGAGGAAAACAGTAGTCTTAATATTAAGCATTGAAGGACTATAGGCATAGGTCTTTGGGGTACATAGATTTGTCACAGAGTATCCACGTACTTTGTTCATTTAGAGACTGTCAAACCCTAAGAAGGATAGGTCACAATGTATGAAAGAAGACATGATATGAGGCAATTGTTCATGAGATACAGTACTTAAGGCTTTGGTTAAATTTATAAAATGTCATCTGACAGACAGCTTACCTCTGCAATTTATAGATACTGACAAGGATTCACGAAGCCTCCGTGTAAGAGTTATAACTCTTACACGGAGGCTGCAGTTAAATGGAGTGATGTCAGCATGCTCTGCATATTCATGAGAGCATGCTGAATCACACCTAAGTCTAACACGGTCCATGTAAGACAGTAGGGGGCGTGTCCGTAGGCTGAGCCCTGCAAGCGGACACGCCCCCAGAAGTGTAAAAGTGCCCAAAGTAAACACCCACAACAGAGTCCACAGAAATGTGAATAAACACAACACAACACGTGCCCCCACAGACTATGAACATAAAATATATAAATGAACATGTTATATATTTTTTTAAAATTGTAAAGATGTTTAACCGTGAGTGGGCTCGTTTGCGCGGGTGTGCCCGTAGCGCAGCTACAGTTAGCAGTCAGTGGGAAAGCATATAAGAACTAAATATGCAAAATAAGCCAGGAAGCAATAGCGTAGCAGTAGAGATGTTGGCTGAAGAGCAGGTAGTCATGGTTCGAGCCCCCACAACACCAATTTTTTTTTTTTGCAAAATAAGCAGGAAACAAGTCCCTGACAAATATGTACACATAAAACCACAATTTATGTAAAATGTAATGAAATAGCCCATTTATATTGAAGAAATGTGAGGTAACAAAAGAATAAAAAATGCCAGATGTGCTCATAGCTGAGCTACAGTTTAACAGAGTGAGTGCATCTGCCCGTAGATGAGCAGTGGTTTAACTGTTGCAAAATGAGTGCCTGTAGCTGAGCAGTGGTCTAACACACTAAATCTATGTGTCCCTAACTGAGCTGAGCGTAATTTGCGTGCCGATAGCCAAATGACGCTTAAAGCAGCGTACCCTGTTTGCGCGGAGCTGCGCACCGCGCAAACAAGCTAACCGACGGGCAACGTTGAGCAAGCCGTATCAAAACTGCCTTTACACAGACACACCTCTCAGCATGTCTAGACAGTCATGAAAAACAAAAAGCAGTGGCCAGGTTCGAACCCAGGATATTATACACCATAGTCAAGGTACCAAACCACTAAGCCATGACAGCAGTACCTAACAATGCAATAATATCTAATATATAGGAATGAATACAAACTGGAGCATGACAATGCAGGTTTACTGAAGTTGATACAATTCCAAAATGGCCAATCACAGATATGTGCAGGAAAAACGGACTATATAAGCCCCATAGGCGGGAATACACAGCATAAACGATTGTAGAACTGACCTGCAGGCAGAATGACATGATAAGAGAGGGAAGTTGCTTTCGAGCACAGAGGTGGGGTGTTGAGGAGTCCAGGTACATGGTCTGGCTCCTAGTCCATAATCATGAGGCCCAACTCATGCAGGGCCAGGTCCTCTGGGGAGCATACAGGGCAGAGGCGTGGGACCGGTTGGCTCATGATCTCACCAGTTCCACAGGGATTCCAAGGACTGGTGAGCAGGTCCGTCACCACCATGCGGACCTGAAGAGACGCAAGCAGGACCAACTGAACCTTTGGATCCAGGAGGCCCGGCAAACACCCAACGCCCCACTACCGAGTAAGTAACATTTAATTATGTATGTAAGAAATTAAACTAGCTGATATTATGGAGATGTGTATTCCAATATTACTTAATTTATATTACAGCTGCAGGTGTCCGTTCTCCGAACCGCAGAGCCTATGGCGATAGGCTGGTGCAGTTACGCCACCAGGCAGGTCAGTAATCCACTACCAGTAACTGTAAAGAAATATAAAAGTATGACAGTCAGCAAAAGAGTGCAGTGTAGTCAGTAAGGAATAAAATCTGCAAGTAACAGTGTGAAAGTGTATGCAAGTATTGCTTGATTACAAAAGTGTGTTTCAGCCTGTAAGTTAAACCGAAAAATGAAACTGTCTGACATATATTCTGAAATAAAAATGCCCTACCTGTAAGAAAATAGTACACGACCTGCAGCAGGCTGAAAAGTATAGCTGCAGAAGATGATGAAATCACATGTGTGAAATATATCCCTGTGGAAATACTGAAACATGACAGAAGTGAGACTGCTGGAAAGGATTGTAATAACTACAGGTAAAACATGTCAATAAAGCCTAGAAGTAAGTACCATCCTGAATAGTAAAATGAAAGCAAGTGAGAGAGTGTGAGAAAGTGTCATGAATCCAGCAATACAGTAGTAATAACCCCTGAATAAAGTCTACTGCAGTCAAGACAGAATGAAATGCATGTGAGATTCAAAACCAAACAGTGAAATCTGTTCAAAGTGTTGCTGCATCTGGAATGTGTATCCCAAAATCTGGATATGTTGCTCTCAGTCTGCAATATGCAGATAGGATGATTGTCTGATATACCAAACATCCACACTTGTCTACAGCTATATAAAGCAAATGTAGCAGGATGATGTAGCTGAACAAAGCTAGATATGAATGTGTATGAAGAACCATAAAATGTATATTGATGTTGCAGTAACAGTCCTATCACCAAGTTGAAATAGTTATCATATAGGAAACTGTAGTTAGAACAGTAGTGTATATATAACCGTAGCTATTAGAAATGTACAGCATCTGTATTGTTATTCGAAGGTGTTAATATTACTTTCTTTACCCCACCCTATAACCACATATAACCCATTCCACGTGAAAATAGTATGTGCAATCACAATTAACACCCCTGGACGTTTGTCCTGTTGGGTCATATATATTTGCATGTCCGTTGATGCATCTGCCCTGTTCATACATCCACACCTGATGGCCTGTTGCCATCAATTAACCCTGCATGTTGTTGGACTGTGTATTTCTGTTCAAATTATGCATGTGTTATGCACGCTGTTCAATGGTGTGAATATCTGGGTGTTTGGTTAATGAAAATACTAATGCATGCTGTTACAACTAATTGTGAATGGTATTATATGTCACTAACCCAAACTGTCATGACATAATGCAAAACATAGGACGACAGGGAAGGCAGGTTCCAGTGGACCCACCTCTCCCACCTCAGCTGGCGAGTGCACCTGGCACTAGTGCCGAGTCCGGACCCTCCTCCGGTGGCCCTGTGCCACCTGCAGGTGGAAGCGCTGCAGGGGATGGGGCTCGCCCCCCCTCTGCAAGTGTGGCCGGAGGACAACCACCACTCACCCTCTGTAGCATCCGGACTGTGGTGCATAGGGAGATTCGGGACTCTGTTCTCGAGCCCCTACACCTGCTCGAGGCATGGGTGGCGCAACTAACGGGCATGCCTGTTGCCTCGCCTACACAGCCCCCAGTACAGCCCCATCCTGGGCAGTGAGGGAACAGTGGCAACTGCCTATGGGTGGGGATATCAGTTCCACTGTTGCCATCTGTGGGCTCATGGGCTCTGGATATCCAAACCTCCGTCCCCGTCAATAGTGTAACCCCCCCACACGTGTCATACACTGCCCCTGTATGCATCTTGTTTGTCTTGTCTGTTTACCTACCCAACCTACCTCCCCAGCTGTACCGACTTCCTTCACCTGACATACCACTCTCACCTGAAAAAAAAGGGCACTCTGTACCCACAAAAAAATTACGCCCCATACATAGCTGCCCATTCCGCACACATGTCTGCTGGACATGGAACCTATCAATTACAATTGGCTGTACAACAAGTATTATTGTTGTCCTGACACCTCTCTCAGGGGTGGAAGGTTTCAAATGTCACACCAAATTACATACATATGCACAGCTGTTGCTGATGAAGAAATGGGCAGCTATGGGCCTTACCTACATCCCTCCTGCACATCCCAAGCTTGTTTCCCTACTGTCCAACCCTCTTTGTGACCCCTTTTTCACCACTTTCCTGTCTCCCCATTTTCTTTTCTTTCAAAGAAATTAGCGCGGGTGTGCGCAAGAGTAAGCACGTTTAAGCCATTGTAAGCGGGTGTGCGCTTGTGTGCGCGGAGCTAACCGCCAGTGCGCATGTGTGAGCTTCGTGCAAACCAGCGCTAACCCAGTTACAACTGCTTAAAAGTGCCTTAGTCACTTTGATTGACAGGTCTTGTAGTCAGTTCAGAAGCAAAATAAAATCCCACTGGCAGTCCTGAACCCAGGAAACAGTAGTCTGCATGACTTACCACTAAGCCATGACTCTTATACAAGAACATTCTGCTAAAATAAATATATCGTGTAATAGTAGGAATGAATGTAAAGGGAATATAGATGTGTAGTACACAAAGCATGCCATTTAGAATTACTATCAAAACTAGTGGATTTCCATAATAGTAGTGTGTGAACAGAAAGAGCCATGCTAGTTGGTAGCTAGTAGGTAATAATGTCACTATAGCACCTTGCAAGCCACACACATACTCACAGCAGGATAATCACTGCCCATACCCCACAACCTCTTACAGGAACACATCTGGACCAAGTAATAAAATATGTGGAGCAAAGGCCCAAAACCAGGGACACATTACAAATAATGTTACAACAAACGCAGACAGGTCAGAGAGTAACAGGGTCTGCATTTTGTGGGATGTTTGGAAGGGTATGAAGTCTGAAACCTGAATGTTTGTCACCATATTCTGACTTGAGCCCAGAGTGATTTGCCAGAAAAAGGTGTGCATGAGATATTGACCAAAATCTGAGGCAGAAATGTGGACAACCTGCAAATATCTGTACACATGACGGGTCTGACACCACCATATTTGAATAGTTAAGAGCCTAGACATAGAAACAGTGAATGACTTACAGGGATGCCCCACAGACTCCATGTGAAATGTACAAACAGTAGGCAGAAAGGTGTAGCACATGCAATGGTAACTATGGAGTCCTGAAAGTATTCACCACTTGCATGGCAGAAAAAGTGTAGTAATACATATGCTCATGCTAACCCACAGTCACAACTGCAGCATATCAGACATTTTAATGGGTGTACCCCACTGATATGTACCATTCCATGAGGCAGATAACAGATGAACCTGAAAGTCTCTGGGGCCTGCTCAGCAGCATACTCAAATACCCTAATAGATGTCAAGGCCCACACCATGGCCAGACCACACTGCATGCTGTAACACCCTAGCAGATATAGTAAGCATTCCAAGGTGTGAATGTACATAGAAAATAGGAAAGCTACAGCAGCACACTACAGTCAGGACACCTAGCAGGCATACAAGTAGTGACTGTAAAGGGCAAATATTGAAGCCTTAGCAACAAAGTGCAAGCAAAGTGAAAGGAAAGCACACACACACACATTAACAGTAGTAGTAGTTGTAGGTGTCAGTGTACATACACAGTTAGTACAGGAAACTGGAGAAATGAATGGAGGAATGTTAATCTACAACACACCTGGAAATATGAGAGAGATACCAACCTTTACACTCACAGAACATTGTCCACAGCATAACAGCATGGTCCCTGCCCTTAAAATCTGAAAGGGCTACGCCTATCTCACATACCTTTTATAGCACTGTTCTGAAATCACAGTGAGAACTGCAATCAGTACACAACTGGCTGCATGCAATTAGCAAATGTTGGCTAACAATTGGTGCAGAGGCCATCATATGGGCATATGCAGATACCTACAAAAGTATGCTGTGCTCCCAGTCCACACATGCAATACTTTCATTGCACCCTGAGAAGGACGTGAGAGACAGACAGACAGAGAGAGAGAGAGACAGAGACAGAGACAGAGAAAATTGCAATTAAGCAGACACAAACAAATTGTTCAGCAACAGCCACCTGAAAGCTGACAACTGGGAAGTGGAGCAGCAGGACAGAGAACCAGATGGCAACACAAGCAGCTGTGACAAACACAGGTAATGTAAAGTAATACTATAAAGGTCTACATACTGTGAACCCTCCATATGTGTCATTGGTCTGTATCCATATGTATATGAAGATGTGTAAAGGGCAGGGGACATACAGCAACTATCATTGAAGGCTGTACATACATTTGTATGTGAGAGCATCTATGTGCACATATCAATGTAGGTTGACTGTAGGTTGTAGTGAAATGTACAAAGCAGGTTTCACAGTTATGTATGTTTAGCAGTATGTTAGTGTGTGTATACAGTATGGTAGACAAACATGTTGATATACCTGTCTATCATATGGATACGTATGTATGTCAACATATGTATGTGTGTATATATATATATATATATATATATATATATATATATATATATATATAAAATATGCATATATGTATACATATATAGAGAGAGATGTAGGAATACATTGACAGATGTAGATAGAATACTGTACAAACATATATATGTAATGCACACATACAGATATAGATATATGTAGATACATATACATAGACAGACTGATCTGACTATCTACAGGTATGACTGTATATGACGACCGTCAACACACCCTGTCCTACTCCCTCTGTCACTCTCACCCCTCTGTGTCCCCCTCTCACATCTATAACAATATATGTACATCAGTATATATATATATGTGTATATGGATACAGACATATATATATATATATATATATATATATATATATATATATATATATATATATACATACATATATATATATATCTATATACATATATATATATATATATATATATATATAGAGAGAGAGAGAGAGATGTATATAAATTCTGAGTGAGGCACATGTGTACAGATGTACTGCAACAGGTGCCTGGTGACAAAGGCATGGAGTGAACACCAGTGTCAAAACCGGAGTACCATACCGCATTCCAAATCACCTGCACCAGTAACCACCAGATATGTGATTGGCTGCCCACCACTGCATGTGTCAGGGGTGAACAGGGTCATAAATGTGTACAATAGTGGCCCCAATGATATTCACAGTGGCACACTATCCCTGGAATACCTGCACATGGTATGTGTCAGCGAACATGGTGCGTCAGCTATGGACATGTAGGTCGGTGTACCCCTCCACACCACATAATGGATGCCATGGTATAGGTTCATAGGTTAATAGGTTCATACTAGGCTATCTGCCCGAGGGCATTTACAAGCCTAGCCCATAGTTTTGTGGCTTACGCCACCCCTTTAGTTTGGAGAAACTATGCCCATTATTTTGCTGTGCCTCTGTCGAGCAGTGACACTGAGGTAATCCCTGGGGTATATCTGCGATCTCCCATCCATTGGTCAAGATTCCTCTTGAACAAGGCCAGCGAGGTGCTCTGCCTCACATATACCGGGATTTTGTTCCACAGCATAGGATGTCTTTGGGTGATGAATCTATCCCTCCAGCACGCCCTATTAATAACCGTGTCGAGGTTTAAGTCTCCGCCCTTGTGGCTCTGAGGGATCTAGATTTTTGAGGTGAAGCATGTTCTTCAAATCTGGGTTTGACATGGCCTTGTATGTCAGGCACAGGTCACCTCTGAGCAAGCGGTAAGCAACTGAATAGAGCTGGAGTTCTTTCAGTCGGGCAGCATAAGACAGATTTTTGAGACCCTTTATCCTTTTGGTGAGGAACTTTTGTGGCCTCAACAGCTGCTGCAAGTGTCGGGTCAGATACATTCAATGGGGCATTGTACTCAATCATTGGTCTGATGAGTGATGAGTATAGGGAGACTATGACCTCCCTTGATCTAGATGTGAATCCCTTCATGATAAGGTGGGCAATGTAGAAGGTCTTCCTAACTACTTTAGCAATATGAGTGTGGAATGAAAGGCTACTGTCAACCTGGGTCCCCAGGTCCCTGATAACTTCTTCTGTGCTCAGTGGATTGCCACCTATATGGTAGCTAAGGGTAACCTTGTTTTTCCCGAAGGGTATGACTGTGCATTTCTTGGCATTTAACTTTAGGCCATGGCTCTGGCACCAGTTATCCGTTTCTGTGAGACCCTTCTGAAGGATATCTGTGTCAGATGTGTTTTCCACGGCGCCCAGTTTGCAGTCATCTGCAAACTTTGTCAGCCATAACCCTCCTGTGTTTGCTTGTACTTCATAAAAGTAGATGCCAAACAAGAGTGGGCCCAGGACTGAGCCCTGTGGGACACCACTTGTGACAGGCTTTGAGTCTGACATGGCGCCAGCAACTCTGACCCTGTGGGTTCTGTCACTCAGCCAGTTTGCAACCCATCTTGTGATGTATGGGTTTACATTTAAGCTGATGAGTTTTTCAATGATACCCGAGTGGGGTATTGTATCGAAGGCCTTCGCCAGGTCGAGGTAGGCTGTATGGACTGTCTTTCCCTCATCAATGGCCTTGGTGATTGTTTCGAAAAAGTCAACCAAGTTTAAAAGGCATGATCTGCCTTTGACAAAGCCAAACTGGGTTGGATCCAAAGTCTGCAAATTCCCTATGTCTTTATTTATGAGATCCATTATGATCCTCTCCATGGCTTTGCAGATAAGGCTTGTCAAGCTAATGGGATGGTAATTTCCAGGGTCGGTGGAGGCACCGCCTTTGTGAAGTGGGACCACAGTCACTGTGCCACTCCTGGGCGTATCCGAGGTGAGACTAAGATTAAACAGCTGTCCTAACTGCAGGTTTAATTCCTCGTTGAGTTCGTGGAGCACACAGCTGGGGACACCATCTGGTCCCATGAATGCTGTGTTTTTTGCCTTGGAGAGAGCAGTTCTCACCTGGGCGTTAGAGATGTTTGGGGGGCTACAATCATTTGGTATAGATATCTCTCCTTTTGGGGGGGAGCGGGGGGAGAAGTTTGCACTGAACCTGTCAGCCAGTATGTTGGCAATGTCTGTAGGATCAGTAATCTTCACATCATTTTGAACTAATTCTGAGCATATCTGGGAGTTTCCTCCCAGGTTTCTAACATAGCTAAAGAATGCCTTATGATTGTCTTTTGAGTCCTTAGCTATTTTTCTCTCAAAATTTGCTTTGGACGATTTTATGAGAGCTTTTAGCTTTTTACTTATAGTGATCAGCGGTGTCTTACCTTTTAAGGATTTTGCTCTATCTTGTAGTAGCTTCCTCCTTTTGTTGTAGAGTTTGTTTATGGCTGGGGTCCACCAGACTGGACGCTTGCCTTTGGTACAAAGAGTCTTTGTTTTGCTTGGGATTGCCTGATCCATGCAGCCCTGCAGGTGCTGGTAGAAGGCATTTGTAAGTGATTCAGCGGCTTGAGTAATGTTTACCGCCGGCTCGGGGCCTGAAAGGAGACCACACTAGTCTTTAGAAGTGTGAAGTCGGCTTTCGAGAAGTTCTTTACTGTGGTCTTTTTTATTTCAGGTGGGGGCGGGATGAGGACCTCCAGCGAGATTAGTTTGTGATCTGATCTCACCAGTGAGGGGTATACTTCCGGTGTTGAACATTGTGCTCTCATGTTCGTGATGAAGAGATCAAGTATGTTTTCTCCTCTTGTGGGGATGGTGACTAGTTGTTCCATGGCATTTGAGTTTATGAATTCCAGGAACTTTTGGGCTAGAGTGTTTGGGCTTGAGTAGTGTTCCCAGTCTATATTAGGGTAATTGAAGTCACCTAGTATGATGGTGTTCGGAGATACATTTATCCCCTCCAGTGTTTTCAGGAAAGCCATGTGAGGTTCCTGAGTTTGCGAGGGTGGCCTGTAACATGCTACAAATTGCAGAGCAGTCTTGCCTATGGTTAATTGCACCTGGATGGTCTCCGATGCATTGTGCCACCAATCTTGAGGTGTGGGTGTCCTTGATGAATATGGATACCCTCCTTTCTTGGTATTGTCCGGATTTTGGGGAACGCATGATATGAGGTAAAACCTGATAGTGCTGGGGTGCTCTCAGGAGCCTTGAACCAGGTTTCTGTCACAGCACAGACATCGATGTTCTCCATACTGAGAAGGGCCTCGAGTGCGTGCATCTTGAGGTTGAGACTTCTGGCGTTGAGCAGCATTACCCTTAGTTTTTTTTCTTTATTGTGTTCTAGGGTGGTAGGTTTAGAATTTGAGCCTTGCCTAAAAAAGGCGCTATGGGGGTGGCAAGAGCCTTTGCCAATATCTGGAATCCCAGGGGTGACAGGTGCAAGCCTTCCCTTGCGAAGCAGCGTGGCTTGTCCAGCATGTCATCCCAGGCAGACAGACATTGGATCCCCTATGAATTCCAGGAACTTTTGGGCTAGAGTGTTTGGGCTTGAGTAGTGTTCCCAGTCTATATTAGGGTAATTGAAGTCACCTAGTATGATGGTGTTCGGAGATACATTTATCCCCTCCAGTTCATCACGAACATGGGAGCACAATGTTCAACACCGGAAGTATACCCCTCACTGGACCTCACATGACAGCTACAGATATGGAGAAGGACACAGTGACATGTACAACACTGTGACAATGCACTCAAACACATTACCAATGCACAGTGACTGACAACACCACAGAGTACACATATACTACCCACATAGAGGTTACCACTCCCGGATATACATATGTAAGTCACACCCATGACAGATGTCCAACAACCATAGTAACACCTCACACCATCCACAACCTAAATGACTGCTGTGTGTCATCCGTGCCACTGCAATAGAGTGCACATGTGGAGGTAAAAGTACCTACCCACAGATAAGACATACCCTGCAATAAACCACACAGTGTTAAGAAGCAAGACTCCCCATGAGTACATGTCACACATACCCCTGCTGAATGTTAGTCAGATAGGTAATATGCCATATGAGTCACCCTGTGTAACTGTGTGACAGCAGCAGGTACCATCACACCACATGTGTCACAATGGTCAGGATAGCAGAACAGTACACTGCTGTAGTCCCAGGGGCAATAGCATATTGTATAGTATTGTATTGTAATGTAATGTATTGTGTTGTATTGTATTGGCATGTTGAGGTGCATCCTTCGGAGTGGAACCACTGCTGCTGTGCCAGTGTACAGGTACATATCCTGTAGTCAGGCTAGTGTTACATAGCACTTCTATATGTGTGTTTAGCTCCTGTCACAGTTTATGTAGCATGCAACTGGGGATACCATCAGGTCCCATTCATGTTGTGTATTCTGCTGTCCTGAGGGTGGCTCTCACCTGGACATCTGTGATGACAGGGAGGTTACAGTCAGCTGGGATAACTATGTTTTATTTTGGGGGAGAGGGCGGGGTGACACCTGCACTGAACCTGTCTGCCACAATGTTGTCAATATCTGTGGTGTCAGTGAAATATGTGTTGTTGTGTACTAACTATGGGCATAGAGGATGGATCCTGACCAGGTTGCTAACATAACTGAAGAAGGCCTTCTTGTTATCTGTAGTGTCCCTCTTGATTTCCCTCTCAAAGTTGCCCATGGATGTTTGTATGATGGAAAATAGATCCTTACTAGTGCTGCTCAGACATGCCCTCCCTTTACAGAATTATGCTCTGTCTTGCGGTAGCTTCCATCTTCTGTAATACAATCTGTCTATGGCTGGGGTCCACCAGACAGGATGCTGTCCTTTTGTGGAGAGTGTCTTGGTCATATATGGGATTGCATGATCCATGTATTCTCAGAGATGTCTGTAGAAAGCAATTGTGTAGGAGTCAGCATTGTGGGTTGTATCTGCCACTGGCCCAGTGGGCTGAAAGGATACCATGTCACTGTTACAAAGTGTAAAGTTTGCATCTGTAATGTTATTCACTATAGTCGTTTGTGCTGGTGGTGGAGGTGGGATATGTATATCCAGAGCAATCAGTGTTTGGTCAGCTCACAGTAGTTGATGATGTAGGCCATACAGTACCTAGATACAAACCCCCAGAGTGAGGAGGTGTTCTTGACCTGAATCAGTGTTCTGACTGCTGGGGTTTGGTAGTATGTCGTATGGAGTGTGCCAGGTACTGTTGCACAGTTGCTGGCTGAGCACTGACACCTGGCCATTTACATGTGTATCCACCAATAGACAGACAGATGCTATATATGTGAGATATGTTGTATCATAACAGTCGAGTAGCATGTGTAGTATGTGTGCCAAATTCTGCTGACATATATTGCTGATATCAGGTTATTTTCTTTCTCAGGTACATGGCCCACCCGCGGAATCCCACTTACTCCACAGCTGAGGATGAGGAGATACACCAGAGCCTGGTGCGGGATTATGCAATACTCTTTTCCCGCACCAGCCAGAATCAGCAGGAGAGGGCGGCACTGTGGCAAGACCTTGTCCGTCGGGTAAATGCCATAGGCACGCATAATAGGACATATGAGCAGGTACATCACTGCAGTGATTTAATCAGACATGTCCGTCAGCATGCATCGGATATCCATAGGCAACAGGTCGCCACAGGTGGTGGGGTGGCTACACATCCCCCACTCACCAGACTGGAGGGACTACTCATGAGTGTAGTGGCTCCAGTCCGCCAGCAACAGCAACAGCAGCAGACATGCATTATGATGGAGGCTGGAGCCATGCAGCAGCAAGACAGTGAACGTGCAGGTAATATGCCATATGTATAGTTGACTGTTGTGTACACTGGTAGTTAATGCATGTGTGAGGTGTGTCCTTGGTTTGTAGCTGTCACCATAGTATTTAATGTGCAAGTGTGATATCCTCAATATTAGCAGCTGACCTGTGAAAGGTGACTGTTGTACTACTGACCTGCATCATACTCAGTAACAATGGCACAGTTGTGCCCACTGTCATTAGTTTCTTCACATCTGCAGGTCCCTCTGGTATAACAGCAATGCAGCCTATCCATGCTGGTGAGTGTGTATTAACAATTCCTGTAATAGTTTTGATAGTAATAGTACTATTTGGCTCACTTAGTAGTGCTCTTTGTATGCATGTAGGTGTGTCTGTGTCTGTGTGTTGATATCACGCATACTGAGTACTGTACAATTGTGTGAAACTGTGTGCATGTGTGCATGTGTGCACGTGTGCACATGTGCATGTGTGCACCTGTGCATGTGTGCATGCGTGCATGCGTGCATGTGTGCATGCGTGCACCTGTGCATGTGTGCATGTGTGCATGTGTGCATGTGCATGTGTGCACCTGTGCATGTGTGCACCTGTGCATGTGTGCATGTGTGCACCTGTGCATGTGTGCACCTGTGCACGTGTGCATGTGTGCATGTGTGCATGTGTGCACCTGTGCATGTGTGCATGTGTACATGTGCGCATGTGTGCATGTGTGCATGTGTGCATGTGTGCACCTGTGCATGTGTGCATGTGTGCATGTGTACATGTGTGCACCTGTGCATGTGTGCATGTGTGCATGTGTGCACCTGTGCATGTGTGCATGTGTGCACCTGTGCATGTGTGCATGTGTGCATCACTGGTAATGTGTAGACATTGTAAACTGTGTTTCCTGTTTCCCTCCCACAGGTTCTGGTGCTGCTCTGGTGTCATGTAGCAGGGAACCTGAATCAGGTGCCGTGGGTACTGATAATGATGACATCTATGTAATGGCACAGGAAGGTATGCCAGGGTCTGCCATTGGTCAGCCGATTGACAGTACACAGCTGTCGACCCCATCAATGCGCACAGTTATCCTGCCAATACACCCTTTGTCACCAATGTCCCTAGGTGATGGACAGCATACAGTGGGCACTGACCACGGTAATGTGGTATCTGTGGCACATGCCTCCCCACACAGCAGCCATGGGCATGGCCCAGCAATGGTACCACACAGACAGATGTCCAGGGGTTCTTGTGGGAGCATCCGTGGGCATACTGCCTCTGTCAGACGTGCCCACAGAGGTCTTACAACCTCAGCTATGTTTCAGGCTGTCATGCAGGCACAGTCACGTATGGAACGGTACACCAGACAGGGTCTGAGGGAGCTGACAGCATGTCGCACAGCCATGACTGACAGTATGCGTGACATTGTGGCTGCCATCCGTGATTTCACCGATGTCATAGACAGACATTGTGGGGACATATTAGACTGGTTCCACAACTACATGTCCATGAGCCAGGGCGATGGTGGGCGGTTGAGTCGTCGACGTGGCCATATGCCAGCAACAGCAGCAGCTGGCAGTCATCGCGGATGACAACAGGGCCGTGGCCGCCCCTGTAGTGCCAGCAGCAACCCCAGCAATGCTGGGTCTGTGCTGTCATCAGACCACCCCAGGAGACCACGTGCACGTGCCTCTGGCCAGGCCCGACAGGGATCTGTGTCCAGTCAACGAACACCTGCTTCTGATGACAGTACCCAGTCTGGGTTGGTACCGGATATGGTCCGTAGCACCCCTGCAAGGCACAGGTACCGTGTCCGTGGCCAGAGACACTGATCTGTATGACCTGGCAGGTACAGTCTGTGGCTGTCCACAAACACCAGTATATGGCAGCCATGAGGTGGAACTGTGTGCATCCATACACACATGCAAATTGACAACACCTAGGGCTGCCGCATACATGCACACACTGCATCAACATTGCCCCACCTTCTACTGCTGTCCCTCACCAACACACATACACATACATGTCAATTGGTGGTATCGGTGGCTGACTCAGGCATACCAAGTTCACACCCTGTGCATATGATGAAACTGTGCCACCTCCTGCAATCTGTAACATCTGTGCAGGTACAGGTTAACATGTTGCTGATGCACAGGGTGACCACATAGATGTGTAGTAATAGTATCATGTTGTTAACAGTACTGTGTGCTGAATTAATTGTGGGTATATCACAGCATGCCTGATGCAGTAAGTGTGTGATTGTCATGTACTGTTGTCTACACCCATGGTAAGTACCATAGTGTATCATCTGCACATGTTGGCATACTGGTGGTAATGATGTCAACAGAAGGCTACATATATAGGTAGCACAGGGGATAAGGTAATGAATGTAGTAATGCAATGATGGACATGTAAATTGCAAGTGGCATGTTGCCCACACTGGACTCTACAATGCAGATGTTTGAGAATGTTGATATGTGTGCAGTACTACACGACTGGTACAGGACACACAGGAGCACCCTAGCACTGCATGCTCACATCTCATACCATGCTAGACAGCCTCAACACACAAAACTAACTGTCACAGGAGGGAGAGTCCCCATATATGTCAGGGATACTGTGGTGGCAGGCCAGGTAGCATACATCCTACTAAGTATGGAACCACTGAGTGAAGGCTCAGTGTCTGTTATTTGACATGTGTATTACTGCAGGTATGAGCACATGGGTTTCCATCCAGTTATTGTACATCCTGACAGTACATGGTCTGTACACTTGTGTGCGCTGAGACTGGACCCTAGCCATCTGACCCGTGTATTTCCATGTACATGTGCATAGTGCCTGCATATTTGCAGTGTTACCTACTGGAAGTGGTACAGCTTGTTTGTTGTACAATGGATAATCCAACAAATCACCGGAACCACCACGACAGATAAAAAAAGATTTTATTTTATAACAGAACAAGCGCTTTCACGCACCTAACAAGTGCGCTTCATCAGGTTACATTGAATAAAAGTGGATGTTCTCATTATATACTAAAAACACATCCTAATTAACAGGTATTTTGGCGGGTAAAATCAATTAAATCAATTTAGAATAAAAGTTATACACATCATTTGAAGAGGTTATGGTTAGACAAAGTATTATACCGTTCTCAAACTTTATAATAAACTATCCATAAGGACAGTACTATATGTCCATTTAAGTACATTTCATCTATGGACAAAGTAAACCTGAAAAGCCTAACTCTTATATATTTCATTAGCCATTTCATATTTACATATAATAAACATTAAAGGAAAATGCATATAGAATAAAAAATAATAATTCTATAAGACCCAATATCAAAAGTATATAGGAATTATGCATGAGCCTATAGACATTCTATATGAACAAAACAAGAAAAACTGTGCAAGTCAAAATTATAAGAAGAAAATGCTGAAGTAGAAAAGGATCGAGGGAACAGATAAGGGTAAAAGGAGAAGATCGAAAAAAGGAAAGGGGGGGGGGGGGAGGGGGGGGTAAAGGAAGACGCGTGGGTAGATAGGGGATGGAACGAAATGAGGAGAGGGTGAAAAGGGAAAAACGAAAGGGAGGAGAGGAGGAAGGGAGGAAAATAGGAGATGGAGAAAGAAGAAAAGGGTAAAAAGGTGAAGGGGGGGGAGGGAAGGGAGGGGAGGGTGCTGACATCATTGGTGTTTAGAAAGGGGAATGTGCATCCTGTGGGGAGGCATAGTGCCTGCATATTTGCAGTGTTACCTACTGGAAGTGGTACAGCTTGTTTGTTGTACAATGGACTACATGCAGCCCTGTTTACTGTAGCTTTGTTTGCATGCATGTTTGCTTGCAATTACCCTGGAATACTGATCACACTTGCGATGCATAGTTATAGAGCTTCTGTGGACTCCTAGTGCCATCTGCATAGCTTACTATATGTATGTCCATATCCCACTTGACAGGATGTCACTGTTTGTCCTGTTCACATGTACATTGCCTGTGACACAGTGCATATGACTTATCTGGCATGTGTCCACGTGAGCAGTCATATATGCTACTGCTAACTAATCACAGGCACTACACCTTCACATATTCATCTTCTGTTGAACTACCTGCTTCGCTAGGGACGGCCTGCACCTGTCACCCCTGGGCTTTCAGATATTGGCAAAGACTCTTGCTACCCCCATAGTGCCTATGTTAGGCAAGGCTCAAATGACAAACCCACCTTCATAGGTATCACAAGGGATAAGAAACTAAGAGTAATGCTACCCAACGCCAGAAGTCTAAACCTCCAGATGCATGCACCAAACTCTCCTTGGCATGGAGAACATCGATATCTGTGCAGTAACAGATGCCTGGTTCAGGGCTACTGAGAGCACACCAGCACTACCAGGTTTAACCTGGTTGATTTCTTTGAAACAGTCACCAAGGCCATTGACGAGGGAAGGTGGTTCACACAGCCTACCTGGACCTCGAAAAGCCTTCACAACAATACCCCACTTGGGCATTTTAGAGAAGCTCACCAGCTTAAATATAAGCCCCTATGTCACTAGATGGATTGCACAGTGGCTCAAGGATAGAACCCACATGGTTAGAATTGCTGGAGCCATGCCAGACTCCAAACCAGTTACGAGTTGTGTCCCACAAGGCTCAGTCCTGGGACCTCTTGTTTGGTATATATTTATTGGAGGTACAGGCCAACACGGACGGACTGTGGCTGACCAAATATGCAGATGACTGCGAACTGGCCACCATAATCGACTCTCCAGCCGACACAAGCATCTTCCAAAGGGGCATCATAAAAACAGACAACTTGTGCCAGAGCCATGGCCTTCAGCTGAACAGTGTTTAGAAAGGGAAATGTGCATCCTGTAGTCTGTTCACCTAGTTGCCAAAAGGGACATTTCCCTCACACACACTAACCCCCCTCAGCCAAAAACACACACTTGCCATTTACAGGATTCAAACATCTATCTGACTATGTTATGACACTTGAGATGGACGCATTAGCAGAGTGTGCTATTTGCATTAGTGGGAAGCTTTTCCTTCTCTTGCTGTACTTATAGGGTGCTAACATCATCAGTGTTTAGAAAGGGAAATGTGCATCCTGTAGTCTGTTCTCCTAGTTGCCAAAAGGGACATTTCCCCCCGTCAGCCAAACACACACACTTGCCATTTGCAGGATTCAAACCCCCTACCTAACCATGTTATGATGGACGCATTAGCAGAGTGCGCTATTTGCATTACTGGAAGGTTTTTCTTCTCTTGCTGTACTTATAGGGTGCTGACATCATCAGTGTTTAGAAAGGGAAATGTGCATCCTATAGTCTGTTCACCTAGTAGCCAAAAGGGACATTTTCCTCACACACACACTAACCCCCCTCAGCCAAAAACACACATTTGCAGGATTCAAACCCCTATCTGACTATGCTATGACACTCGAGACAGACACATTAGCAGAGTGTGCTATTCACATTACTAGAAAGTTTCCCTTCTCTTGCTGTACTTATAGGGTGCTGACATCATCAGTGTTTAGAAAGGGAAATGTGCATCCTGTAGTCTGTTCTCCTAGTTGCCAAAAGGGACATTTCCCTCACACACAATTAGCCCCCTCAGCCAAACACACACACTTGCAGGATTCAATCCCCTACCTAACTATGTTATGATACTTGAGATGGATGCATTAGCTGAGCACACTATTCATATTACTGGGAAGTTTCCTTTCTCCTGCTATACTTATAGAGTGCTGACATCATCTGTGTTTAGAAAGGGGAATGTGCATCCTGTAGTGTGTTTTCCCAGTTGCCAAAACGGACATTTCTCTCCCACAGACTTACACACACACACCAGCCCCACTCAACACACAGACACACACACACACTGAGTATTTGCAGAATTCAAACCCCTACCTAACTACGTTATGACACTTGTGACGGACGCATTAGCAGAGCACGCTATCCGCATTACTGGGAGGTTTCTTTTCTCCTGCTGTACTTATAGGGTGCTGACATCATTGGTGTTTAGAAAGGGGAATGTGCATCCTGTGGGGAGGCAGACGCCAAGCACACTCTGGCTAAGCTGTCATTCCCTAGGGCAAACAGCCTAGTGTTGACCTCTACACCCATATGTTTAATTGTCAAATGCACATTATTTGTTGCTGATAGACTGTTTGCACATCTTTATTGCCATAGCATTCCCTGTTTGTATGAACAACCTGTGCATCTGTGGAAGATGTTTGCATATGGGAGGGATCCACTATATCACGTATGTCTCTGTAGTCATTTAACTGTGTGCACTGGGCAGACTGCTGTAATGTGGTTGGTTCCTGGAATAACACTAAAATACCAGATATGTGTGTCCAACTGCTAAATTGAGATTTGGCCTAAGTGTGTGAGCATGCCCAGTTCAGCCTTCCCATGGCATGTTGTCTGACATATGTCTCATTTATCAAATTGTGTGAGCATGCCCAGTGTGAGCATTCCATATGTTGGACTCTGCAGCCCACCACATTTGTGGATGAGTGTGAACTTCAACAAATATCACCCGTTTATGGCTGTGTGTTGTGTGCCATGTTGTGTAGTTACTGTACAACTGCTTTGTGTGTGAACACAACAGGATTATACTGTGCCTGCAGTGTTTGCATGGGATACTTTGCATACAGTTGTCAACACCCTTTCACACCGACCTAACACTGTAGTACTGTATAGTGTACTCGTAGTACTTTGACTGTGGTGGACAGTATCCTGGGCTTTAGTGCTATCACTGCTTTACATTTTGATAGTGAGCACAACAACCCGGTTAGGGGCCAGTTGTGTACATCTGACCATGTTGCATTCTGTTCAGATATGAACTACTTAAACCAGGCTTGTCCAACATTGTTAGTGTATTCCACAACATAGGTGTACATTTGCAAACACTAGCGATGTGCCCTAGTCCATGTCTAATGCTAGTTGGAGAGTGTGTTTGTCCTTCAACACACATTGTAAGTGGAGTTTGCCATGACATATGTCATGGTTAGTATACTGTGCCTCTGTCTACCTGTGACATGACAGTGATACCCAGGATAAAGCTACGATCTCCCATCCACTCATCAAGATTCCTATTGAGGAAAATTGATAAGTGACTCTATGGGTAGCCTGTACTGGGAGTTCACTCATGGGTGGGGGTGGCTTCTGTGTTATGGATCATGCAGTACAGCTTGTCCTATGTAAGTCAGTGCTGGGGTTCAGGTCTCTCGTGCATAGCTCACTGCCATTCAGATTGTACAAGGTGCAGCATGTTTATTGATACCAGCAACACAGGCAACACATGGCATCTGTGCAAGCTCTTTGATACTCCTGGTGAGGTACTGTTGGAGACTTTACAGTTGATGGAGGTGTCTGCTGAGGTACATCCCACAGGGGCTATTGTAGTCAATTGCACCGCTGATGAAGGATGACTGCAGAGCCACAATGACCTCCCCTTATCTAGATCTGACAACCTTCATGATTAGGTGGGTATATGGTATGTTTCTGTAAACACTACAGCACATGTTTGTCCAATGCAGGATATCTATCACCTTGTGTCCCCAGGTCTCTCATTACATGTTAACTACATAATGGGTTAACACCTATGTGGTAATTGGTGGGCACTTACTGTATATCCACGGGGGTTGACTATACACTTTTCTGCAATTAGCTTGCTGACATGGCTATGGCACCAGTTGTCTGTTTCTATGTGGGCCTTTTGTGGGATGCTTGTGTCAGCTGGTGGATCATATGTGGTGAGCAGTTTGTAGTCCTCTGCAAACATGTTCAGACACAGTCCTTCCATGTTTGCCTGTACCTATGGGACATATATACCAGACGAGGGAGATCCCAGGACCAAGCCTTGTGGGATGCCAGTTATATCTGGTTTGTAGTCTGATATGGCTGCAGCATGTCTGACCATGTCTGTTCTGTCCTTTGTCTGGTTTGCAACACCTCTACTGACATAGGGGTTTATATTTAAGCTGGTGAGCTTATCTATAATGAACACATAGGATATTGTATAGAAGCCTTTGCAAGGTCCAGCTACGCTGTGTGGACCACATTGCCCTCATCAATGACCTTAATGACTGTTTCAATTGAGTCAAACATGTTTAGGGGCAGGATCTGCACTTAAGAAAGCCACACTGGGTAGGGTCCGGTGTCAGTAGGTCCCCAATATCTTTATGTCTGTGGTACATGCTGATCCTTTCCATAGCTGTGCAGACTGAGCTTCTCAGGATTCTGGAGTAGTAGTTTTCAGTATCCATTCAGGCAACACCTTTGTTGAGAAGGACCACTGTTGTTGTACACTGCTCTTTGGGTGCATATTCTGTGGTAAGGCTGACATTGAACAGTAGTGTGATTTGGCATTCCATTCATCTTGGAGTCCATGTTGCACTCAGCCCAGGACACCATCTCATACCATTGTTGCTGTGTGTTTTGCTTTGTAGATGCTGGCTGTTACCTCAGCATCTGCAATGTCAGGGGGCCAGCAGTCTGCTGGGATAGATATTCTGCATTCTGGGGGGGGAGGTTTGCACTGCACCTGTCAGGATGTATGATGGCAATATGTGTGTGTGTTTGTAATATTTGTGTGATTCAGAGCATATCTGTGAATTCCCAACACGATTCCTACCATCAGTTGTGAAAGCCTTGGGATTATCCTTAGTGTCCTGTACAATTTGTATCTTCATAGGTTCATAGGTTCATACTAGGCTATCCACCCTAGGGCATTTGTTAGCCTAGCCAGAGTGTGTGTGGCTTTTGCCACCCCTTGCTATGTGAATATTATGGCCATTTATGATTTGCTTTGCTGTGCCTCTGTCTGGACATGACACAGTGAAGACCCCCAGTGTAACTCTACAATCATCCATCCACTTGGCAAGATTCCTGTTGAAGAGTGTCAGTGAGGGGCTCTGCCTAACATGGAGTGGGATTCTGATCCAGGGTGTGGGGAGCCTCTGGATTATGTATCTGTCCCACCGGCACATCCTATGTCATTATTTGTTGAGGGTGACATCTCTCACTCTCACAGCTCCGATGGCTTTGAGTTTTCTGGAGTGGAGCATGTCCATTACTCCTGTGTTGGGCATGGCCTTCTACAACAGGCATGCAATGCCTCTGTGTAGGCAGTATGTGACTGCATTCAGCTGGGGTGTCTACAGCCAGGCAGCATATGACATATATTTGAGACCCTTTATCCTCTTGGTGAGGTACCTTTGAGGTCTTTCTAACTGCTGCAGGTGTCAGGTAAGGTACATCCCATATGAGGCATTGTACTAGATTATGTGTGTGATAAGAGAACAGTATAGGGGCACAATGACCTCTGTTGACATAGATGTGAATCCTTTCCTGATACGGTGTCAAATGTAGACAGTCTTCCTAGCCACATTGGCAATGTGGGTGTCACATAACAGGTTACTGTCCACTTGTGTCCCTAGGTCCCTGATTACTCCTTCCATACATAATGGTTTACCACCTATGTGGTAATTTGTGGTACCTTGTTTGGTATTTGGTGGGACATTCATACTGTCCAGTGTCTTCAGGACGGCTGGGTGGGGTTCCTGTGTGTGAGAGTGTGGTCTGTAGCATGCTACAGACTGTACAGCAGTCTTGCCTACAGTTAGTTGCACATGGATGGACTCCAATGCCTTGTGCATTGTCAGTTACCTGGACGTATGGGTGTCTGTGCTGAATATGGATACTCACCCTCCTTTTATGTTTTGTTCCAGGTTTTGGGGCCATGACACATGATATGTGGTATAACCTGGTAGTGCTGGTGTGCTGTCAGGAGGCTTGCAGCAGGTTTCTGTCACTGCACAGACATCGATGTTCTCCGTACTGGGGATGGCCTTGGGAGCATGCATATTGGGGTTTACACATCTGGCATTGGTCAGCATTACCCTTATGTTTCTTTCCACTTATGTTTTCTAGGGTGGTGGGTTAGTCTTTTCAGCCTTGCCTACAAAAGGCTCTATGGAGGGGGCAAAGGCCTTATCCAATTTCCAGACTCCCAGGGGTAACAGGTGCAAGCCATCCCAAGAACAGCTGCGTGGCTTGTCAAGCATGACATCCCAAGCAGACAGACATTGGATCCCCTTGGAATGACACTAGTAAGTGTGCCACTTGCTATGACTGATCATTCCGTGTTCGTACTGTGGCATTATTCTTGGTAAGGGTAGGATGCTGCAAACGGTGAGTGTCATACCGGCCTGGACTACATAATCAGAGAGCTCATCTATGTCTCTTTTCATGTAGTCTAGGGAGGTACATCTCAGGTCATTCACACCAGCATGTACTATGACTGCATCATATTTCTACTTGCTTTGGAGTGA
The DNA here is from genome assembly GCF_019279795.1 of Protopterus annectens. Taxonomy (NCBI): domain Eukaryota; kingdom Metazoa; phylum Chordata; order Ceratodontiformes; family Protopteridae; genus Protopterus; species Protopterus annectens. The sequence continues at coordinate 1,985,631,322 of NC_056725.1, forward strand.
CCTGCATACTTCTGTTTTGTGGAGTATTGCGGCAGCCTACAGGCAGCTTACTGTACCCTTTCCCTTGTTCAGTCTGGTGTGCGGGACAGCAATGTGTCTGACTATGGAGTCACCTATTACAACTGTATCAGGCATGTTGTTTCTCCTTCTGGCTTGTGACTGTTTGGCACACCAGCTTTGTGTACTATGTGTTGCATGTGCTATGTTTGGAGGTTGTTTGATTGGGTGTCTACTTTAGAGGCCTCTGTTGGTGTGCTGTGTTTGTAATTTGTGCCTCCAGGAATGTTTTTCTGTGTTTATGTATTTGGTTTGCAGTTGTGATAGGTCTATGTGGGACTGTGTTTGTGGTGTGTGTGGTTACCTTCTCCTCCTGACTAGTTTTGGGAGTACTGAGTTGAGGGAGCTCAGCCTCCAGTTTGGATAGATGGTTGCATCTCTCACATATATTTGTATTTCTTGGGTGGAGTTGGGGGTTGTCTGTGCACTTGGGGCAGGTGTAACATTGCCTCAGGATTCACAGATTCAACTTGTTGTGGCTGGCCTTAGTGGATTGTATATGTGGACAGATTTTATTGCCATACTACTGATCAGTGATTACTTCATTGTTTATGTTTGCTCTGTCATGTAGTAGCTTCCTCATTCTCTTGCATGGTTTGGCTATGGCTGGTGTCCACCATGCCAGATGCCTGCATGTATGGCATTGTGTCTTGTTTTAATTTAGGATTGCATAATCCAAGCATTCCTGGCAGTGTTCATGGAATGGCTGTATTACAGGTTCTGAGGTGTGGCCCATATTTTGCACCTGCACAGGACCTTTAATGGATTCCACATCAGTTTGGAGGAGTGCAAATATTGCTTTACACATGTTTTCCACTCTGGTTTTCTGGACAGGGACTGTGGTCAGGGTTTGTATATCCAGTGTGATTACTCTATGGTCTGGTTTTACCAGTGAACAATACACTTCTCGTCTTGCCATCCAGTACACATGTTGCTGATTATCACATCCAGTATGCTTACCCCTCTTGTGGGAGTGGTACGTTGTTCCTGGGCCTTTTGGTTTATGGATTCTATGAACTTTTGTCCTACACTGTTGGAGCTATTATAATGCTCCCAGTCTATGTCTGGGTATTTTCAGTCACCCAATATAATGTGGTTTGGAGGACTTGATATATTCATGTATTCCAGCATAGGCCAGGTGCAGTTCCTGGTGTTGGGACAGTAGTCTGTAGCAGGCCATAAACTGGGGGGCAGTTTTAGCCACTGTTACTTGACCATGGCTAGTCCATGCTGCTTCTTGTTGTGGTACCAACATGGGGGTGTGGTTATCCTTGACAATTCTTGCTAGTCACCCTCCTTTTGTAGCTTGTTCCATGTTTTGAGGCTGTACAGCACAGTATGAGGTGTAACCTGGTAGTGTTAGGGTGCTGTTGTGAGCCTTGACTCAGTTTTCTGTTACAGCGCAGATATCAACATTCTCCATACTGGGTGGGTTTAGACTGCATGCATCTTGCGGTTTCGACTTATCCCTTATCTTATTCTTATCCCTTCTGATACCTATGGAGATGGGTTTGTGTTTTGAGCCTTACCTATTCAGGGCACACTGTGGGTAACAAAAGCCTTTGACAGTATCCATACGGCCTGCACTGATAGGTGCACGCCAGTTCTAGCAGGTGGAGCATCATGTCATGGTCAGCATGTCATCCCAGACTGGCACACATTGGATCCCCTTTGATGAACTGCGATACTTCAGTCAATTATTGCACTTGATCATCTCATTGTCATATTGTGGCATGATGCTTGGTGAGGGTAGGATGTTAGTCAGGGTCCTCAGGTGTGCATATAGTACATGGTGTTACATTACTTAACACATGGCATTCATGCCTCAGGTGGTGCTGCAGGGCTGCCTCTGTTGGATGCGCTTATTACACTTCCCTGTACATGTTTGTGAGCAGGTCATGTCATTGTAGGCATCCATGTTATTATTTGAGTGAGTCAGAGGGGGTATCATTCCCAGGGTTCCTACTGAGCCAGTGTATGTGCTATGCGTTGCCTCTTTGCCAAGGCCAGGGCATACTGGGCATGCCTCCTTCTGTCTACTGGGGCAGGCTCAGGTTGTTCCTCCTCTGAGTCACGCTCTGCCTGTGATGGCCTTGGCAATGGTGGGGGGCTGTTTGGCCCAGCCCTATGCTGGTCCTGCTGCAGCTGTTTTCGCAAGATCATATTATGCAGCATAGCACATACCATGACAATTTGAGTACATGTAGTTGGTGTGTACTGCAAGGCTCCACCAGATGTGTCCAGACACCGGAACCGTGACTTGAGCAGCCCAAACACACACTCTATTACATTACGTGTTTGTGCGTGTACCTCATTATGGCATTCCTGTTCAGGTGTGTGTGCGTTTCTGATGGGTGTCATCAGCCACGGCTCCAGTGCATAACCTGCATCCCCCACTAGGTGCCCGTGTGGGATGTCCCCATTGGCAAATGTCTGGTACAGCTGCATCAGATGCCAGATGTGGGAATCATGGTAGCTCCCAGGGCAGCCAGCACACACATTCATTATTATGCCCTGTGCATCACACACGACCTGGAAGTTGATGGAGGGGAATCCCTTGAGGTTAATGTAGGCCCTACTCCGCTCACTGGCTGGTACTTTGATGCATATGTGCGTGCAGTCTATTGCACCCACTACCTCAGGGTATTCCGCTATTTGCTGGAAGAGATGCATATTGCTGGCCAATACCTCACGGGCATTGGGGAAATATACATGATCACCGACATGTGCTGACATGGCATCCAGGAACTGGTGCAGTACCCTGGAGGCTGATGCCTGCGATATCCCCATCATATCACCAGTTGGTCTCTGGAAGGTACCTGTTGCTAGTATTCTTAGGCCAACACATACCTTGGTTTCCACTGGGATGGGTTCCCCTCTGTTGGTTCTGTGTGTGAGGCGTGGCCTGCACAGCTCCACTATTTGCTGCAGGAGGTCTCTGTCCACTCTATAGCGCTCTATTATCTCCAGCTCATGTAACCCGTGGTAGGTGACCCTGGGCCTGTACACTCTTCTCCGTCTCCTCATTGTGGGTTGTCTGGCACCATCTGCATTGTCACCACCCTCAGCAAGTCGCCTATGTCTCATTATGACAGCTATGGCAGCCCCTAACATTTCTGCTCTGAGTTCAGCTTTTTCAGTTTTCACTTCTAATAACATAACTCCTGTCTTGCAGTGTCTCTTGAGAGAAATATCCTGCACGGCTGTTTGCAGAGTTTTAAGTGCTGGGCTGGGCTACTATTCTGCCTGTGTAATTGCCTGCTTCTAATTGTTTTCACCTGCTAGCTCCAGCAGTATTCCCTGCTAGCTTCCTACTAAATCTGTTGCTTCCTTTTTCCTCTCTGTTTCCTCAGGGAGGAGCCGTGTGCAAACCAGCAGAAACACGCTCACAGTGGCTTACACGCGCACACATGCTTACACGGTGCAGAATCTGCTTATTCGGTTAAAACGTGAACACCAGCGCAAACAGTGTTAAACATCTCCCAACACGCTCCCACATGCTCAGTCTGCCTTACACGCGCGCACACTGTCGTACTCGCTTCATGGCGCTGCGTGCATGCACCAGCAAGAAACTTGGGTGTAGGCAACAGTGTACACCTTCCATTTCTTGACTTTCTCATGCTTATCTAGTGGCACACCTCTTTCCATGATATCTGTCTGACATCTGTCATGTAACTCTGACCTCCAATGAACTGCATTTCTTTCTACCATTCCCCCCTGTGATGTCACCTATCTCCTACTCTGTTCCTCCCCCTTCTGTAACTCTTACACTACTCAGACTGTGCTAATTTGCTATACGACAGTGGAATTCAGTATCCTAACACTCATTTGCATCAGATTGCCTACTAATGCTTAGTTACATGTCTTAGACTCAGCTTCCCCCCTTAGCAACCACTACACGGTGGCCATGTTGGTTTTGATCTGCTGGTCCCTGCATTGACATTCCATGTATTGCATAAAACCCACATTTGTGGGTTTATAACCTTCGTTGTTATGTTTTATACAGCGCAGCCCGTTTGCCGGGCTGCGCGGTTTAAACATCAGCGATCGCCGAAAAAAATTATATTTTTAAGATATTTGCATCAGGTTACCTTGCCAATGGCCACATATTTGGCCATTGGCATGCTGCCTGATACATATGCACCCTTTATTTGGAGCTGACATGGCTCCACTGCGGTTTTTGCAGAAACGTACTCAGTAGTCAACTGAGTACATTTTTGCAGCTAAAACAGCTCTTACACGGGCTGTTCTGGGCTTCCTGGATCGCTAATCATCCTCATTTGCATGCTATTCGGCCGCAAGTGAGGTGATTAGCTTATCCAAGCCCACTCCGTGTAAGAGCAGTTTTAGCTTGTCTCTTACATGGACTTTGGGCTGTTCCTGGATCGCGAAGGCTGCATGGAGTCTTACACTACTCTTAGACTCCGTGCAAGCCTTCGTGATTCCGGCCCACTATCTATAATGGTAAAGACGGTTGCAGTCATGCTGTCACATTTTCTGAAATGATGCTGGTTATAACAGATTAGGTTGTTTCACTCAAGGTATTGCATTATCTTGTTAGTTAGGTTGACATGACCTTTTTCAGGATTTCGGAGAGAGCTGAGATTTCTGATTAATGTGTGTTATATTAAGGAGAACATGTTTTTCCGATTTCTGGAAAAAGAATTATGGCAGTGGCTTTCTATAAGTCTGGTAATGTATGTATCACCAGGGAGCGCTTTATTATGCATTGTAGGAATGGTGTGTCTCAGTTCTATGGATTTTGGGATGAGGCCGTTTGAACCAAGATGACCATATTATTTTATTCCTAACTGTCTTTTTACTTTGGAAATATGAACAGATACTTTCAAAATTATATTATTTAGCTTTGCCAAAACCAAGAGGCTTACAAATGATTGAGAGATCAAATGAAATCTTAGATGATGCTAGAGAAAAGTATCATGGATGCACTATAACTTGTATACCTTCAGACATATTGAACATTGTACTGTTAATTATGCAAAAAGGCCAAATATTGATAGTGCCATTAACACAGCAAAACAAGCAGCATCAATTACAAAAGTGTTTACTGTTACAAGAGAGCTGAAATCTGGGCAAACTAAAGTGCTGCTGGTAATACCAGTGTAGCTTGAGTGGTTTCCAAGACATGTAAAGCTGTGAACTTACACAGAAGTTCTTAAACAATTACATATTATACAAAAATATTTTTTTGGAATATTTTGAGTGTCATCACTATAATGAAAAAAAATCACATCAGCAGTAGTTTTTAAAGGTGCTAAAGCATTTGTATTTCATCCTTGTTTTAACTTGATTTTTCAGGTAAAAGCAAATACATGCTGCTATTAAATGAAAGTTACCAGCAAGGGTGTAGCCAGACATACTCTTTTTATTCTAGTGATTACATTTTTTTTCTGAGCATCATATCAAGATTGCTTATTTTCTGCGGTCATATTATGCCTACAACTGTCTGAAGCAATGTATTTAATAACATATGCAGTATTGCTAATCTAAAAACAATATTTTTAATAGTTTTCGGGGGAACAGCTGAAAATGTTATTTACATTTATTAAGTGCTGGGGGGGGCAGCATTTTTGAGATGTGTCCATTTTAAGTGGGTTAGCACTAAGAACGTGTGAATACAAAATGGAATTTGCTTACTACACCCCTAGTTCACAGCTACTTCTATGTGAACAGACTATATAGTACAAGGTGACTTACATAGTGCATTCTTGGTTACACCCATGCACACAAAGCCCTATTATTTAGAAGAGAATAACAAGGACCACTGCCAGCATTACAAGAGTTTGAGGAGGGCCTCCCTCTTAAAGCAGAACCAAACCCATAGAATCTGACTGGTCACATATCTCGATTACTAGCTTAGAATAAAGTTGATGTATGTATTATTTTTATGGCGGTTTGGGTTGCGACAATAAACATTTGAGCTATTTTTTTTAAATAAAGGAACATGGAGGAGGGAGAAAGCAATCGTCAAGAGGGAAGGTAGTAATCGTGGAGGGAGGGGGACAACTTTTATGGGCAGTTCCCAGCCCAGCGCTATAGTAAATGAACTTCTGCATCATCATTTCAGCAACGTCTTTTTGAAAGACAGGAAGCTAGGAATCGAACTAACATAACAAGTCTGTTTTCGGTAGTAAGTAAAAGCACAAAAGAATGGCGTGTAAAACAAGGGAATGTTGTTGGGACTCCGAGCACTCTATGCAGCCATTTACTGCTGTACAAAGTGGGTGGTGAATATTTATCTTTTACTGGAGTCTTTTCATCCAGTGTACGACGCAAAGGGAAGAGGGACCCAGAGTGGATGCTGTCGCTTGGGAGGAGGAGCAGAGAAGTAGTGACACTAGGACAGACACCTTTTCAGGTTAGTAATTAAGCAGGACTGGTTACTTTTTGTTGGTCCTTCTGGTCGCAGGCAGTGACAGCTTTCGAGTAGGTTTCTAAGCTAGTACTTTTGAAGAAATCAGGCGTATCGTTTACCCTTTTATATACCCCGGTATTACTTCAACTACAATCTTATTGTCTATCTGTTACAGGTGTAACGGATCCTTGCTGAGGCTGCATTGCACTTCGTTTTTCTTCAGAGGCTGAGATTTGTTTATTTACCCCTGAATGATTCAGTTCGAAATAGTGTAGTGCATGTAGGTTATTGTGTGGTGGAGCTGAAAAAACGGTGGTATTATACTAGGATACTTGTAACAGATTTTATATGAGCAAGATTTTAAAAAGGATCTGTAGTGTGTTATGTGTTGCTTTACCGTATTTCAGTTATTCATTAGTTGGTATGCTGTTTTAATGTGTAACTTATACGCTGACGTGCAATTGTGTAGCTGTTCTATTTTCTCTCCAAAACTGTAATCTGAACTTTTTTTGTGTGTGCTGTCCTGCAGAAGGTATAATCTAGGCCTTTCGTGCGTATATGGTGTTTGGGATGGGGAGGGGGAGGCCTCCATAGGCCATTTAAATCGTAGTTAGAACTGGTATTCTTTCATCACTGTGCACTTCATGCAGCATGCTTTGAACCTGCCTTATCTAATGTATTACGTTTATAACCCTTGGTTGTTTTGCATTCATGGTTACCGTGTCATCTTTGCCGTTTAAAAAAGGATGAGACAGGAGGACTGTCCTTGGGGAAGTTGTCTGGTTCAGTTGTTGCAGTTTACTTGGAAATGATTATATTGTTACATTTTTATTATAGGCGGGTTTTAAGAATGTAGACCCAGACATGATATGAAGACATATTAAACAAGCAGGAAGTCCGGGATTGGGAAACCTATGGGTGACATGGAAGAGCTAACTATTAGCAAACTGTTTAAAACAACAGATGTAAGCCTCTAATGCAGTTTTTAGTCAGACGTTTGAGTGGACCACATTTGAGATGAATAATGAGGCAGTTAAAGGCACCATATGTAATTCTAGTACTGTATTTTAGATAGGTAGACCAGTCCCGATGTGTACTACAAAAAAGAATTGGCTATTTAGGTATTGATGTTTTTTTTTTTTTTTATGAGGGATGAAAGTATGTGTATTAAGAGTAACAAAATATGGTAGATCATTTTTATTTATTTGTTACCTGGGTAAATATACTTTTCCAAGGACCCTTTCTGGGAATAACTAGGGACATAAAGGCAGAAATAAAGTATTCTACATACAATAGTGAGTACAATGGATATAGATTAATTAGGTGGCAATACAAAAGGCATAATACAGTCAGAAAAGGAGGAAAAAAGACAGCCACCAGGCAATGTGCCTCACCAAACAAAATTACAGTGCATTTGTTTACATGGGTAATGTGCTGATTTTAGACCCATTATTTGCTAGCCCAGCCTGGGAAAAACATTTAGAATTGAACAAAAGTAGATCAGGTTTGTGTGAAGTATATAAATATGTATATGAGAGAGATTTACACTCAGTAATACAATGTGTAAAACATGATGGTATTGTTTGCTGAAAAAAATGTTAAAAGGTATAAGGACATACAAACAGTAGAGGAAATTAACTATGGAATAGTATACGAGAGTGGAACTTTATGGATTAAATTTTATGGAAAAGTGTATTGCTCTATAGCCAATAATAGGATGTAGGTTATAACAGGTGAAAAGTGCAGGTTATAGTATACAGACAAAGTACAGTTTTACAATTTGTATGTATACAGCTGTTACCGGACTGGATTTTCTTTTTGAAACTAGAGGTTATGTAGTTGATGGGTAAAAGATTTGTAGTTAGCTTAATCATAATAATTTGCTAACCAAGGAGACCCATTGCACACAGTACCTTTTCAGGAGTTACCTGGGGGGAATGTCTGTCTTTATAGGTATGTACTAAGCTAATGACTTTATAAGGCACAACCCAATTCACTTGTGTCCCTGTGTGTCATGAGGGTTTATTAGGTGGGAGCATGTTAGGAAATTTGTAGAGGTTATATGGGGTGGGTATGTTAGGGCTTTACTGTCTGGCTGTGTCCATCAGAGACATGGGGGCCAGACTCGGGCTGAATTTCCCACCCATTGGTCTAGATTATGATTAGGCTTATGAATGGACTCTGCTTCTCCTGGATAGGAAACCTGTTCCTGAGCATGGGGATCCTCTGAGACACCTGTCTCACTGACATACCCTGTTCAAGTAGCAAGCAAATCTTATATGCTTGGATCTAGTATTTCTTATGCTATTGTAGATGTGCAAAAGGTCCATTTATAGCTGGATCTAAGGATGCCTTGTATGCCATACATAGATCACCTTTCCGTACCTTGTAGGAGACAGAATAGAGAGATACAGCTTTAAGATGATCCTTGTAGGACAGTGCGTTTATACTCTGGAGTCTCCTGGTAAGGAAACTTTGACATTCCAACTTGCATAAGTCTGGTCAGGTACATGCTAAAGGGAGAATTATACTCCATGATGGTTCTGATAAGGGCCAAATAAAATGGCACTGACTTCCTTGGACCTGGATGCCATGCCCTTACTTACAAGTTGGGCGATACAGAATGTTTTTTCTTACTACCTTGACCACATGTTGGTCAAAGGCCAGATTACTGCCTACACGTGTTCCCAGATCCCTGGCTACTGGGTCAATTCTTAGGGGTGTGTCGATGGAGTAATTAGCATATGCAACCATTTCCCAAAATACACTAAAATGTATTTCTTTTATACCCTCTTGTAAGATGTTTGTGTCAAGTGGTCGGTCTAAGATAGCTTCTAGTTTGCAGTCATCTGCAAACTTGGTTAGCCAAAGGCCCTTGACATTAGTCTTTACCTCCCTGAAGTAGATGACAAATAGGAGCAGTCCTGGCATGGAGCCCTGACATACCCTGCTGGTGACCGGTCTCTTAGTGGAGGTGGTATCACCAGTTCTTTCCTCTTGGGTCCTGTCTGGTCTGTGAGGCAGCTGGCAATCCAGCATGCTATGTAGGTATTTGTGCCCAGTTCTGTGAATTTTCAACTATACCAGAGTAAGGTATTGTTTTAAATGCTTTACCTGTATCCAGGTAGGGAGTATGCACTGTTTTCTCCCCAATCCATTGCTTTGGTGACCTCCTCAAAGATGTCCACCAGGTTTAGTAGGCATGACATTCCTTTGACAAAGACAGATTGTGTTGGGTCCAGTGTCTGAAGGTTGCCTATTATGTCTTTTTTGATTTCTGTGTTAATTTGTTCCATATCTTTTTTTATTAGATTAGTCAGACTAATGGGTCTGTTGATATGGTGGCAACTGTTGTAGTCCCCATTCTTATGGTATAAAGTCTGTTTTAATGCTGTAGTTGAAATATGATTCAGGTGGTTCTGACAAGTTATGTTTCAAGCTATTTAGGAGCCATCTTGGGATTAAATACTTTTTGAAGTAGCTTTATTGGTACATCTCCAGATGAGAATCAAACCCTGTGCCTTATGTCTGTAAGGTAAAAATATTGACCATTATGCCAATCCCATAGATTTTTAAGTTTTGCACCCTTGTCATGGGAAACAGCTTATTAACATGTCAGAATTTTAATCCTCTATGCTAACTGCCTAAGTTCAAGGTCACAGAGAAGGCAAATGAGGGCTGAGAGAATCAGACCTTGTATAACAGGAGTTAGAGCCAACAGCTTTAAACCTCTGTGACATCTTTATCATGGTGTATTACAGCAGCGGCATGGATGGATTTGTTCAAGGTGCGTCTCCTACTGAAACAGGAACTCATCATCTTCTTTCGGCTGTTCCCGTTGGGGGTCGCCACAGCGAATCATCTGTTTCCATTTCTTCCTGTCTTCTGTATCTTGCTCTGTTACACCAACCACCTGCATGTCCTCTCTCACTACATCCATAAGCCTTATTGTAGGCCTTCCTCTTTTCCTGTTACCTAGTAGCTTCATCCTTGGCATCTTTTTCCCAATATACTCCGCATCCCTCCTCAGCACATGTCCAAACCAATATAATCTTGCCTCTCTGGCTTTGTCTCCAAACATTCCAACCTGGGCTGACCCTCTAATATACTTATTCCTAATCCTGTCCACCCTCATCACACTCTTCCGTTCTGCCTTTCTGCCTGTACTCTCTTCCACACTCACCATTACTCTGAACTATTGATCCAAGTATTTAAACGCATCCACCTTCGCCACCTCTACTCCTTGCATCCTCACCGTTCCTCTATCCCTCTCTCATTCACACACACATATTCTATCTTAGTCCTGCTGACTTTCATCTTCATCTCTCCAGCGTCTCCTCCACCTGTTCCCTACTCTCACTACAGATGACAATGTCATCTGCAAACATCATAGTCCACGGGGACTCCTGTCTGATCTCGTCTGTCAACCTGTCCATCACCATTGCAAATAAGAAAGGGCTCAGAGCTGATCCTTGATGTAATCCCGCCTCCACCTTAAATGCATCAGTCACTCCCACCACAGACCTCACTGCTGTCGCACTACCCTCGTACATATCCTGTACCACTCTTACATACTTCTCTGACCCTCCTGACTTCCTCGTACAATACCACAACTCATCTCTAGGCACCCTGTCATATGCTTTCTCTAAGTCTACAAAAACACAATGCAACTCCTTCTGACCTTCTCTGTATTTCTCCATCAACACTCTCAAAGCAAGCATCGCATCTGTAGTGTTCTTTCCCGGCATGATACCACTAATCGTCACATCCCTTCTTAACCTAGCTTCCACTATTCTTTCCCATAGTGTCATGCTGTGACTGAACAGGTTAATCCCTCTGTAGTTACTACAGCTGTGCATATCACCCTTATTCTTAAATCGGTACCAAAACACTTTTTCTCCATTCCTCAGGCATCCTCACACTTTTTCCAAGATTTCATTAAACAATCTGGTTAGAAGCTCCACTGCCATTTCACCTAAACACCTCCATGATTCCACAGGCATGTCATCTGGACTAACAGCCTTTCCATTCTTCATCCTCTTCATAGCTATCCTTACTTCCTCCTTGCTAATCCATTGCACTTCATGATTCACTATCTGCACATCATCCAACCTTCTCTCCCTCTCATTCTCTTCATTCATCAACCCCTCATAGTACTCTCTCTCCATCTGCTCAACACACTCCTCGCTTGTGAGTATGTTTCCTTCATTATCCTTTATCACCTTTACCTGCTGCACATCTTTCCTAGCTCAAAATCTATCAGTGTTCATTATGTGGGCTGAGATTGACAATTTTTTCTCAGTTGATCCTTGTCATACTCTGCCTCACTAGTACAGTTACATAGTATCTTTTTTTGCTGTCATTTAACTGTTAGTGTTGTTTTTCTATTGTTTATTAATGTAATGCTAGTTTTATTTCTATTCTGTTTGCTGTGCTTGTCTACTACTGAAATGTTTTATTGTACTGTCTGGAGCTTTTCTCCTCGGGTCTCTACTGAAAAGGGGACAAAATCCCAGTTGGACTAATCCGGTTAACAAATGTCAATAAATAAATAAAATAAATATTTTTAAGTTTTGAGAGGATTATATGTTATTAATGAAGGGAATGGTTGAGTCTTGGAAGTAAGTTGGTCTGCTTGGACTTGTCAGCAAATGTGGTGCTTTGTGAATTGCTTTGTTAGGTGAATACTGTAATGTGATCCTCCCGTCTTCTACATGTGGGGAGATGAGATGTTACTCCAAATACATTTCTGTTTTGTGGTGACTGTGAGTGACTTTCTGGATCCCTTATGTTAAGTAGTTGGTTTGACCATAACCTTTAACTGGCAACAAACACATTTAATGTAAATTTATTAACTAGGATTCAATTGCAAAAAAAGTCCTTGAATTTATTTTGCAGTAGAGTGTTTTATTGCTTGTGTAAATGGAAAAGACTTTATTAATGTCATCTGTGTGTTACCATGGGAGGCAGTTCATAAATAGAGTAATTGTAATAGACCAAGAGCAGAGCCTTGGCGGAATGCTGATGTTAGTTGTGTTGGAGTTGCTTTGTGCTTATTGTTATGAATGCTGTAGTTTCTGAACCATACAGACTTCATTAGAAAATGTATGCTATTCTGAGTATTTCATGGGCAGTGCAGTCAAATGTTACATTTAGATCTAGGAAAATTGCTCCAATGCTTCAGAGAGTAGGATGATGGACCTTTGGAATGAGTAATCTTGGCGCGAGTGGATAAAGAATGGTGAGCTAACTCTCCTGGACTTGCTGCTTCATTTGGACTGACCATTTGCACACAGAAGTAATTAGCATTGGGAAAGTAAAAAGCACATGTTAAAGGAGTAGGTAGTCCCTACAGAGCTCACAGGTCAGGAAGGAGAAAGAAGCCTGCTGAAAACCTTCAGGTCTGCTGCAATTTTTCTGACTGCCTCAGGAAAAGAGTGGTCAAGGTTGGGAAAGTTCAGTGCAGAGAAACTGCAGTTGGTCCTTGTATGATTATTTTGGGGTCTTCTAATGATTGGGAGTGTTAATGGAGTGGGATTTGTGTAAATTGTTTGCTAATGGAGTAGGAGACTGTAGTTTAGACATTTAAACTTCAAAAACAAAAATTTTCATGACAGACTTTATCTCCTATCTGAGTGAGGTTTCATTCATAGACTGCAGATTGAGAGTAGCTCTGCTGTATTTAATGCAAAAAGCATTTGAAGTTGTTTTAAGTGAAGAGGAGGAGGATGGGCACTTGTCTAAAATTTATGTGGAGTTCTACTAAAAGTTGCAAAAGTCTTGACAAAAAACAGGCTGCCTTTACATAGCAGGTTATGCTTATCTTAATCACAGCCAATTGCTGTTTTGAGGCTTCATACTTGTGTTAATGTTTTTCAGTGTGCAACAAAAGCAAAAAAAAAAAAAAAAAAACAAGCTACTGGTCCGCCAGGTAGACAAATATACAAAGAAAACCTGAAGTAGTTAACTAAAGTAAAAGAACCATGAGCATTTGCTGAGCATTTCCAGAGTAAAGAAAAAGCAAGAAGCTTTTGAAAGTTAACCTATACTTGAGTACAATGGAATTGCAATTATGCTTGGTGAAATTAAACTATTTTAACAGTCCGAGTCCTTGAGACCCAAGCAGTTATGTGCATTTCAGTGAAACAAATGAATTAAAAAAAAAATATACGTATTCTCTGTTCCAGACTTACAAGGTAGCCTTCGTGTGTCTACTAAAGAGGGGTCTGCACAGCCACAGAGGAAGGGCTGGAAACAATAGAAAAAAATGGGAAATAAGTACCAGCTAGTATTATTGACTGGAAGATTAAATGTGCAGTGGGCATCCTCCAAAGGGTAACAGTGTGATTAACCAGTGTTTGTACCTTATACAGCTGATTGTTGCCAAGAGGCATTCCAGCGGTCCTGAGTGGTTTTTTGCACTGCACAGTTTATGATCACAGATATACAGCTGGTGGCTTGTGTCCTATATGAGTAGTGTTATGTTTTGCAAAGGTTCACAGTAGTGACTGCAAATGTATAGGTTTAGCAGCAGGTCAGGAGCCATCTATTAAATGGGCAAATCCAATGGGCACAAGCGCCCCTTTTCATTGGCAGAATTGGGAGTGAATTTCTCAGAGTTTCAGTGTAGCGTACTGAAGCCTTAAGAAGTCCTAGTATACAGAGGATGATTTAGTGAAGGGAAGTAGCCTTAATCCTGTACACAAAATACAAGACTGTTACTTGTGTGTCTCCCTGTTTCCCCGTGCATGCTGTCTGTACACCTTGCAGGTGGGGATGAGGTACTTTAGCATGTGGCATGGTGGTCTTAAGCTATGAGAGCTGTAGATAAACCTTTAGCTGTAGGTTGGGGTTTGCTTATCAGCCTCCACTTGCATACTGCATGAACGTAATTTACTGCAACATTGTGGCAGAGCACAGAGTGGCTGTGCACTAGTTCTCTTGGGTATGGAGTAGGGGAGGGTGGTAACTTGCTATTATGTGTCTTATTCAGTCTTTCATCCAAGATAGTTATGGCCTCTGGACCTTTTCTTTATATTATGTTTCATGCATTACTATTTTTAACTTGTAATGTAGTGCTGTTTCCTGAGATTTAACAGAATATATGGGGTTCATTAACAATCTTGTAGGCTTTGAGCGATGAGCAGCAGCACTACTTGAATATGCATACTGCTCATCTCGCTTACATGCTTCTAAGAATGTTTCTGTGGTAGGCAGTCATGAAAAGGTGCAGGGAAGCTAGAGTACACAGTGTAAACAAAACAGGTTTTCTGCAGGCAAATTTTATTATGTGAGCACGTGCGGACAACTTGTACAAGATGCGTGGAACTTTATATGGGGAGCATGTATACAGGTAAATCACCAAAAACTGCCGTAAGGGTAAAAAAAAAATAACTGGCTCGTCCAGTCCGTAAGCTTTATTGTGCTTTCTTCTAGGGTCTTGGCACTTGTTTACGAGCATGTATACAGAATACAATGGGATTAGTGCAGAAGTAACATGAAAGGAGGGTAGACTAAGGAAATGTGTTCAGATAATGCAGCCAAATATGCTTGTATCACAAGTAAACAGTTTAACAGAAACACTTCCATATTGATGCAACAATTTAATCCTGTTCACCCTTCTTGGCCTATTTACATAAACAGACACCAAAGGATGCGCGTGTGGGACGCAGAAAATAACAGTGTAACAAAGGAGAGTAAATGTAATGTGTAAAGTGTTGCTAACATGCTGAGTTGAGATAACCGCAAAGACAGATCTATTAGGGGCTATTCGCATAAACTGTAGTTACTGAATACAACATGTAATTACAGGGTATATGTGCCTGCTAACTGACAGTACTGCTGTATTCTCAATTTCATCATGTATAAACAAAAAAAGAAATTAACCCTGCAGCTGTTGTCATGCACATCAGAAAGGAATATGTTTTTCCCATTTGTTGTCATTTGCAACCATAACAGAGGGGTGGCATATTATCTTTAAACATATAATAGACAAGCTTGTGTTGTACATCTTGCAAATCCTAAACAGTAATATAACAACACTGATACACAGTGACAAATAACGCAGAGCTGATGACATTTCATTAGCTTAAGGTCTCTACTTGTAAATAGAGTGCATCTGCTGAGCAAATATACTGGGCATGCTTATATGAAATGACAGCGAACACTGCCATAACAGCATGTAAACAACCCAAACACACACACATTTCGTAACACATGCCCAGTCAGACTTTATGATGGTCTTGCATCATGTCATACAGTAAGAAATGTTATGCCTGTTCTGTAATGCTCTGAAGTATGAAGAAAAGAATAGTAGTCGTACATGAATGTCTGGGTGAGGACATGCAATAGCGAGCATTATTAGGAAAATGGGTAGTGCCTTACCACAGTCAGTGACATACTGAACAATTGCATCTTGCCAGACCCAGACTTGCCAGGACAGATATCGGAAAGCTGTGTACAGACGCTGCAGAAATAGGCATACTATTTGTCATGAGGAGCACCCTTTTAATGAGTTTGGATCCCCTTCTTCGGAATTTGAGATCTTAAAAATTGTAGTCCTCTGACTGTGCCATAACTGCTTTCTTTGCATAAACCACTCCTATTTATCAGGGTCATCTGACACGTTACCAGATTCAAATCCCTGCCTGTCATACTACATACTTTCATACTTTACAAAGCTTTGTATTGTCTGTGTCTGCCACAGGGGGATGGCTTGTCACAACTGAAATTAATGTATGAAGTAAGAAAGGAACTTTGGTGATTTGTACAGTATTAGTTTGACAGAATGTTGACTGAGGCACCTATGTTAATACAACTGTGTGCCATCCAGTATCAATGTTTCTTGGCCAAGGAAGTCAGTTATTTTGTGCACACACTATCTCAGAATTGAACCACCCTCTGTGTAGATGCAGTATACAAGTCTGTACTCTGTGCATGTGTCACAAGAGCACTCCCCCATGGCATTCACAGAACAAGTGTTTACTGCCATAAAATTACAAAATGTTTAGATTTATTTGTCCAACCGAAAAATGGATAATAGTGAGCTGTGTATCACATATGCCACAGTGGAAGTCTTCTCACAACTGAGACTACTGTACCTGTGCGAAGTCATTATTACATCGTGGGATTGTGTTGCAAACAATTTTGTATGGGATAAAAGGAATGGAGTGTCCTCTCCAACCATAAATGCAGACATTATAACAAATATAGAGCATTTTGCATGAATGATATCCACAAGGACACACACTGCTTAAAGTCAAGAATTTTGAACTCTTGACAATGTGACAACAGAAGCTACATGATATTGTGAAGAATGAAAACCATGGTACATTTGTAAGATATTTGAGTGTTTGAAGGCGTGACATCATGTTGTTGCTGCAATGGATGTGTGCCTGCAATTTCTTTTAAAAGACGCTCGTCTGTCGCACAGCATGATGCCTGTCAGTGTGACTGTGGAATAGCAGTCATGCACAATGCACGGATTTATACTCATGCCTTACTAAGGAAACAGCATGCAAAACATTCTCTCTTCCTGACATCACAAGAGAAGCTTTAGTAATTTTTCTTAGGAAAGTCAAATGGCATCATCAGACAATTTCTCTGAAAAATGAGCAGTTCTTGTTTATAAGGGGAATCCCCACTACACATACACAGATAGGGGAGTAACGACATCAACTGTGTACACATTCAGTCATACTGATACAGCGGAGTCTAAGGGGTAATGGCTGGATTTGAACTGACTACCCAAGATCACACGATACAGAACACTGTGAATCACGTGGCACACAATGTTGCTTTGCAGTTGTGGCAGTGCACATTTCAATGGATGAGGACATTGTTTTATTGGGTGGTGCTTTTGCTAAAAAGGAAAGAAGCTGCTTGAAGAGCACAGTAACCTATTACACAACTACCCATCCTGTATGCGTTAAAAGCCTTCCCTACACTGCACAACAGACTAATATGCCCACAGAATAGTCTGTTCTTGCGAGATTAAAACCACCTACCTTTACGCAGTCTAGATAGCACACTATCAACCGCATCACAGGATAAGCAGTACTACAGCTGTGAAGTAGGTCATCTTTGAAAGCATGGTGTAACCATTGTGTTTCCAAAACTTTTTTTTTTTGCTTGGGCATGCTAGAAATTTAAAGGGTAGCCCCCTGCCAGTGAAAATCTCCTAAGTGGAAGTTTACCTGAGAGATGGTGTTACATAGCCAATTGTACATGACAGTACACATACTATTTAGGCAGTTTTGAATTCAAACCCTCTACCTCTCCGGTTGCAGAGCCTACAGAACACAGTAGTAACCACAAGTGTCGGAGGAGAATTCTGACTTTTATAGTGAGAGAGTGGACTTAAAGGATGAACTTTTCATTGTATTGCAGAGAAGTTACAGCACATCTGTTAAGGAAGATGTATGCAATTGACAAAGTTACACACCCTAAGTTCAACTATGAAATTTGAACCTCCTACTTATCTCATTACATAATCCTAGAGAACACAGTATGAATCACAAGCTTGTATCGGAGTCGCAGGATATATCTGACTCTAAGGGGAGAGGGTGCTCTTTTGAAAGATGACCTCATCAGTGTGTTGTAGCAAAGATGTTCGTGTTAAAAAGTGCAATAAAGTACAGAGCGTTTCATCCTAAGATAGTTATGAGACATGGCACATGTGCTTTGAAGCATTACGTATGGCTACTAGAACCACACCCACATGTTCAGCACCTGGCAAATTCAAACCACCTTCTACCTAGTTATATAATATTATAAAACACAGTATGAATCACATGCACCACAGGAGAAGTCCGACTTTGAAGATGTGAAAAACTCACATTGGTAAGTTTCAAAACTTCACTGCTTTGAACATCGGCTACTGTGCATCACAGGTTTTGGACAAATGCGTGTGTCTGGGCGGACCAACTTAAACAGCACTATGCTTGCCCCAGGTAGTTACACTCACATGCATACAGCTCTGATAACATCCATGTACACTGTTTGACCTTTACCTGTTTCACAGAATGGGGTGGCCATGCCAGTCACAACTGTAAAACAGTGGATTGTCTAAGTATTTATGGCAATTAATACTGGGATGATTGTATGCAAATAGTAACCATTTATTGTTGTCTGACAGTTGTCTTGGCTCATACTTGTACAATGTGCATTGATAATACAAAACACACTTCCGAAATATGACAGTGCACTTCTGAATAACCGTGATGGATTTATATGTGAAAATGTTACACACCTTTGTAACAAAGTTGCAAGTAAAACCACTGGAGTGCAGACGTACATGAACAGACTGGTTTAACGAAGTCATCAGTATTGTGAAATGCAAATACCTTGGTTTCAGAATACCATTAAAACATACAGAAGCTGTAAAACCTATTCTTTGTTGTAATTTAACTCTGTCCTTGAAACACTCATTTGGCAAGCTGGTTTACTCAGCTGATGCAAAGTATTAGTGCACTTGTAATCATATCTTGAGGTGTTAGAACATGGAATGGGAATTAGCAGTCGTCTATGATGCTCCGTACTGACATTCGTACAACTAAGCAGTATACACATACTACTTTACCAGAATATGATGGAATACAGATGTTAAGAACATGTTTCATGATTTGTGATTTATACATTCTCTACTGTTGCAGCCTTTCTCACATATATGATACAAGATGTTCTTCGTGTTTCACTGTTGCAGTCATTGCAATTGGGTTATCCTGCTGGCAGGCTACCCTCAGTCTGCCTGAATTCCAAAGTCTAGGTCTGGCGTTGGTTGCTGTCGCCTCTTCCCTAACGTCAGTGCGCCAGGGGTATAAAAGTTGCAGCCGACGCCATTTTCTTCAGTCTTTCTAGCTGCGCTGTGCCAGAAGCAAAAGCAGTTTGCAAGTGCCGGTCGGCCGACTCCCGAGTTTTTCAAATTCTAATTTCAGATCCGAAGTCTTCATTAAAGCTAAGTACCCCTTTGGGGAAACTTCTTTTTCTTGCTCCGGACCAATGTCAGAAAAAGTTAATAATTGTATTTCTTGTGGGAAGCAAATATCTCAAGGATTTTCATTCTTACTGTATTCCTTGCATAGGCCCTGACCATAATGTTGCTAGTTGTCGGTTTTGTGCTAGATTTAACCAACGCACTATTAAGCGTCGGTACAATTTTGCATTCCATTACTTTGGCAGAAGGTTTAATTACATAATGCCGTTGGAAGAGCCGACTACCGGAGTTTATAAAAAGCACAAAGAAAAAGAAAAGGACAGGCATCCGAGATCCAAAACAGACAAGGCTTCTGCTAGGTCTGTCGCCGGTTCTCAGTGAGGAGCTTTCGCAGCCCCTGATGCCCGCTACCTCAGAGCCACAGGCTGCTTCCGACTCCCATGTGGAGCCAACAAGGCCGCTGGAAACTCAAGGTATTGGACTCTCGGAAACTATTCCCTCAGATGGGTCCGGAGCCGCTGAGCAGGCATTGGCTTCTGAGGGTGTTTTCAGGCCTACACAGTTATATGTGAAACCTAATAACCAACAAAATCCCAAGTGCAGAAACCAGCGTGGCTCAGCTATAAAAAAATAGTCACGAAGTAGATGGCATAAAAGCACTCTGAAATAACCCAAAGCAGCAACAACTAAGGCTTCGATAGCTGGTATAAATCCTTTATTGTAGAACGACAACAGAACACTTCGAACAAGCGCTTTCGCCTGGTTGTACCAGGCTTTCTCAAGTTAAATTAAATTAGTAATTCTTGTCCCTTTTATATTTTGAAAGTTAGTCATGTGCTTTAATTAGCACTTACTAATTGAAGTCATTAACCAAACTCGTACTGTTACAAAAGCGTAACTAAACAATGCTACTGAGCATTAAGTTCGTTAAAAATGCAAGCTTGAATTAAACGTATGCTCACATGTTCTTCTAAAATCCACTGTGGTAAAAAATGTTCATTCAATAATATATTAAAACCAACTCTGACATAACATACGTTAAAACATTTTATACATAAATTTTTAAATATTAACAAGCATGTACACACTGGAGGCGTAGAAAACCCAAAACATTGTCAGACTGTGTTCATAGGGTAATTGAATTGAAAACCTATAGTTGTCTCCATCTGTGCAATGCAATAAAAGAAATAACACTAAACAATAAAAAATTCCAATAAATGTGAAATAGATTAAACAGTAGATGTGAGTGGTAAAAATAAAAATAATCCGTGTAACCCTAAAAATACCCTCTGTAAATGTAATTAAAGCAGCTTATCTCTGTTCATCTTTAGCACACTCCTAAGGCTTATACTGTCATTCAGGCCCGGGGGTTGGGTGGCATTTAACTTAATCTGCCAAATTAATTCTCGGTTTTCTAGCCGAGATTCCCAATCCCCACCCCTGGCATCTTGGGTAACCTGCTCTATCACAAAAAACTTTATTTGCATGTCTGGACAACTTGAAAGGTGTTTATAAAAGGCATTTGTGTCTCTCTTTCTTTCTATATCATTGAGGTGCTCATAAATTTGCCTTTTAAGCATCCTCTCTGTCTTCCCTATATAGAAACTATCACAAGACATGCAGACCCCCAAATATACCACTCCTTTAGTTGTGCATGTATATCTACCATGGGAGTTCAAGTGAAACTTTCTAGCAACTAGGTAATAGCTTTCCTTTTCCATCATGTAGCGGCACTGGTTACAGGCACCACATTTGTGTGTGCCTAATTTCTTTAGAATTTGCCCTGTAGTTCTGGGATTTTTATTCCCTTTTCTAGATTCGAATAGCCCTTTTAGATTGATGTCTCTTTTCCTAGTATAGCTCACTTTGTCTGGCAAAAACTGATGGATATCATTGTGTGAAGCTAAAATGGGCCAAAAAGTGTTAATGGTGTTTTCTACCAAATCTGAATCCCCATTGTAGGTGTAGACAAAATTGTTTTTTAATGATGAATTACGTTGTTCATTATTAGGTTGTGTTACAGGCAATCCTTTTCCTAGAAGAGGGGGGTACACAGATTCTCTTTTCTCTGTTACCTCTGATGCTAGTGTTTTTATCAGTGTGTGAGGATATCCTCTTTGCAGAAACATGTCCTCCAGGGTGTTTATCTCTTGCAGGAACAATTCCATTGTACTGGACATCCTCGAGGCTCTTATAAATTGCCCCTTTGCTATGCCTCTCTTAGTGTAGTGGGGATGCCCATTATCATAGTGTAAAAAGGTGTTAGAGTGCGTCTTCTTTCTGTAAATGCAGGTTTGAAAACCACCTGCTGTCATGTCTTTACATTGAGTAAAGAAAAATCACTAATTTCATGTGTGAAAGCCAAAATTGTAGTAGTCGAGTTCAAGTATCTAAAGAAGTCCATGAACCTGTCCTTACTACCGTTCCACAAAATACATATATCATCGAGGTAATGTTTGTAAAATAAAATGTGTTCCTTCCATTCCGTAGTGTGAATGAAAACCTTCTCCCATCTATAAAGGACAATGTTGTCGTAAGACGAAGCACATGAAGCGCCCATAGCCACCCCTTTCTTCTGTTTGAAAATCTCCCCATTGAAATAAATGAAGTTGTTTAATAAAACAGTCTCCATAAATTGGACTATAATGTTAATCAAACTTCCATTTAGATCAGATTCACTAGCCAAAATTTCATTAAACCAGTCCAAACCTGTGATATGTGGGATGCTGGGGAATAATTCTATAATGTCTATAGTAATCATTAAAAGGTCAGGATCAAACAGGTTCAGTGTGATACTGCCTATAAATTCCCACGAGTCCTTACAAATATATGTGATAGTGGAAATTAAATGTTTCAAATTTTGATCTATGAATATTCCTAAAGGCTCTGTAATGCTCCCAGCACCTGCTACTATAGATCTAAATTTGAGAGGTGTTAAGCCCTTATGCACCTTTGGTATCCCGAAAATAACAGGGATTTTTGGTTTAGGTACAGAGAGGAAGTTATACAATTTCTCATTGATACCCCCCTGATTGAGGTAGTCCTTCAGCATATAGTGCATCTTAGAAATTGCTAAGTTGTATTCATTTCTTGAAATAAGTTCATAAGTCTCTGCATCTTGCAGGGTATTATGTATATAAGTATCGTATTCAAGGTTATACATAAGGACTACCCCTCCCCCTTTATCGGGTTTCATCACCCTAATACTTTCCTTGTTGATATATTCAACCAGTTGTAATAAATGAAAGTCCAAATTACTTGATATTTGTCTAAAATGTGAACTACAACTGTCCCGAAGTGTTTTTTCCACTAGTTCATCAAAAACTTTCAAATTAGGGTGTGTGGGGGGGTTTAAAAGTGCTCCGTCTACTAAGGGTATAATCCAGTTTCTCTTGACCTTTAAAATAAACAGCTAAATTCAGCTTCCTAACAAATAATTTAAATTCAGTTAATAGTTTAGAGAGGTTCATGGGGCGTGTAGGGACAAAATGTAACCCTTTTGTGAATAGGTGAAAAAATTCAGAGGTGATGCTAACATCTGTGTAGTTGTAAATCTTAAAATTGTTTTCATTAAAAATCTGACACCCTTCTGTGTCCAAATGTAGTTCTCCTAAATCATCTACAATACAAAATTCATTTTCTTCATCTATCTGCGCCCCCTGTTCCAACTCTGCTGTAAATGTGTCTGATTCCTCCCCAGCGGTCTGCCCTGAGGGTATTGACAAACCTGAGACTGGTTATTGCTGTCTTTTCGTGCTAGACGTTCACTCCTTCTCAGGGGTAGAGATACAGGTGTAGCAGTCCCTTCATACATATTATTCTCAAAATTGTTATTGTCTTTCTCTGCATAATTAAATCTGTTATTCCTTGGTATTGGGTATGCTCTACCCTCTTTGTACTCTATTAAATCTCTTTCTAACTTCCTAGCTTTGCGGTCTATAACTTTTAAGCAATGTTGGTCAACCTCTATAAATACTTCGTCGTATTTCTTTTTAAAACTCAAAAAATTTTTATGTTTAACAATGCTGTCATTTAAACTGGTGAGCTCATTCAACAAAACGTCAGCTTTTCTCTGATAATCTTGAATCATTAAGTTCAAAATCTCAAGGCCTGTCTTATCAAACAAATCTAACAGTTGGGAATGCAATGTTGATCCGACAGTAGCATTGTTAGGAAATTTGAAGCAGCGGAGCCCTTTGGGCACTCGCTGCACCTTAATACATTCACTAAGATAATTAATTTCTAATTGAGCGTTTTTGTAGGCATACAGTTTATTGCTTAAAATTTCAAAATCTGAGTCCATTCGCTCAAATTGTTTATGTGCAGTACCTTGTTTAAAGATGTATTGTTGTTATGTCCATGCTCTGAAATTAAACTCCTGGTTCGCGTTTTGCACATTATCATTAAAACAATCCCTTTGCTCATATCCATGCTGCTGGTCTTGTTCACCATTGTTGTTAGTTGCTATTGGTAAATTGGAAAGTATAATATTCTCACCGCCATTCGGCTCCTGAGTTTGTGTATAAGGTTTTCCTTTTGCTTGCCTTTGTTGCTGGTTACCCGGCAACGATAAAGAGCAGTCAGGTTTGGTTGCAGTCAGCAAGTTGCTGATGTGCGTCATCATCGTTAAAAGTTGGTTAAATTCTTGCCTAGTAACCGGAGAATCATTTCCTAAGCAGTATTGGCGTGTTTAGAAAGTCCGAACCAGCTGGGTCTTCCGCCATGGAAGGAAATATAAACAGTCCAAAGAGAAATCAAATAACCAACAAAATCGCAAGTGCAGAAACCAGCATGGCTCCGCTATAAAAAAATACAGTCACGAAGTAGATGGCATAAAAGCACTCTGAAATAATGATTAGTGCTCAGTAGCATTTTTTAGTTGCGCTTTTGTAACAGTATGAGTTTGGTTAATGACTTCAATTAGTAAGTGCTAATTAAAGCACATGACTCCCTTTCAAAATATAAAAGGGACAGGAATTACTAATTTAATTTAACTTGAGAAAGCCTGGTACAACCAGGCGAAAGCGCTTGTTCGAAGTGTTCTGTTGTCGTTCTACAATAAAGGATTTATACCAGCTATCGAAGCCTTAGTTGTTGCTGCTTTGGGTTATTTGAGAGTGCTTTTATGCCATCTACTTCGTGACTGTATTTTTTATAGCTGAGCCACGCTGGTTTCTGCAGTTGGGATTTTGTTGGATATGTGAAACCTACTACAGCTTCAAAGGGAAAGACTAAAGCAGCACTAAAGACAAGTACAGCATTCTCCTGGACAGGCCCCCATGTCTAAAAAAAACAGATGCTTAAAATGGCCGAAGACCTAATTACTTTGATCAGGGGGTCCCATCCCCCTCCTGATAAGAGGCCTAGGCAAGAGTTGGAATACGAATCTTCAGACCAGGTTTCCATTTCCTCTGATTCCTCCTCTGAACGGGAATATTCTCTTCCTCCATATGAGGATTCTGATGCTGAAGAATCTATCCCTTCAGCCTCCCCTCCTGAGAATTATTCTTTTGGGGAGACGCTGCATACTATGAGGGAGCATTTCCAGTGGGAGAGCCAAGATTACTCTGAATCCAAGAAAAGGCTCGGAGACTTTTATTGCCTCAGCACAGGCCCCTTGCTATCCCACCTGTTTTAGACCTTGTAGATGTATACATCTCCAGACTCTACCACCAGCTCCTGTTAAGCCAGACAGATACTACAGGGTTCCTGATTCACATACATTTCTTTATAAAAACCCTGCTGCTGACCCAGAAACCATCTCTCAGGGTCCCAAAGGGGGTCAAGGCTTCTACTGCAAAAAACCCTATCCCCTCTGATAGTGATTCTAGGGCCCTAGACAGATGGGGTAAAAAGATTTATACTTCTGCTACCTTGGCTGTAAGAGCTTTAAATTGCCAATTTCATATAATTAAATATCAGCAACATCTTATGTCATTGCTTAAACAGGAAATGTCAACAAATTCAGAATGTGCACACAACAAAGAAATGCAGGATTTATTGCCTGCATCTGAACAAGTTGGAAAGCATACTTTGCAATGTGGTTTTGATTCTCGAGGCCTCCTGCAGGGCCGCTGTTACAGGTTCTGTCATTAGGAGGCATGCTTGGTTAAAAGAACAGAATCTGCCGGATCATGTTGAAGCAAAACTATTAGATGCTCCTTTACAGCATGATACGTTGTTTGGTGTTAAAGCAGAAGAGGTGTTGAAGAAAATGGAGGACAAAGCTAAATCTATGCAAACAATCAAGGATTTCTTGCAGGTACAGCCTCCCAGATTTAGTAGGAATTGGCCTACAAAGATTTGGTCCTTTCCAGTGTCCGATAGGCCACAAAGAGGCAGATATAGATGCCCCAGAAGCAGATCACAGCCCCAAGGCTCATACAGGCCTAAACAATGGAGTGCATCTACCTCCAAGAGCGGAGAGGAAAAATCACAGCCATACAGGAAACAGTCTCAATGAATTTGCCCTTCCAGCACCAAGCGCTTATCTTTTGGCTGCCCCTTTGGGGGGAAAACTAGCACTTTTTTTTACAAAATTGGCACATGATCACCCAGGACAAATGGGTTCTAAATATAGTATCACAAGGCTACAGGTATGCCAAACCTGCCACGCAATCAATGGGCAGAGGCACAAAAACGAGTTTCATCCCTCATGGATATGAGGACCAGTCAACAAGTACCAGAGCAAGAGCAGGGACAAGGATTCTATTCAATACTGTTGGTACACAGAAAAGACGAAGCCTGGAGACAAATACTGGACCTATCTATTCTATAAACGCATGATATTCCAAAAGTCAAAATGTTGACTCTGCAGCAGCTTCTGCCCATGTTGGGCAAGAAGGCTTGGCAATCAGACAAACATGCAGAAGATACCTCAAATTCAAAGCTGGCTCAATGCACTACCAATTCTCTGCACTGCCCTTTGTGAAGACCCTGGGCACAGTGGATAAGCCAAAGTGCCTGGCACCAGTAATTGCATACTGCAGACAAAGGGGAATACAAATGTATCCTTACTTGGACGACTGCCTTATTCAAGCAGAGAACAAGGACATTCTCCTACAGCATCTGGCATTTGTAAAGTGATTGCTACCATGCCTAGGGCACACAGTCAATGAACAGAAATCAAATCTAGTACCCTTTCAAGAGATAATATTCCTGGGAGAAAGTTTACATACAACTGCCCAGATGACTTGTCTCATGCCAGACAAACTGAGACAACTGACTACCTATTTCAAACTGTTGGCAACAAAGGCCCAGTTATCTGCAAGAAAAATTCTGCAGGCTTTGGGCTTCATGGCATCATGCATCCTACTAATTCCATGTGCAAGACTGCATATGAGGAAACTTCAGTGGTACCTAAAAGTGTTTGGACTCAACATTACCAGAGCCTGGAAACAATAGTTACTCTCATTCCTGCCTGCTACAGGAGTTTCGATGGTGGGCGAAGGCCTGTCACCAGAACAAGGGACAGCCATTCACTCTACCCCTAGCTACACAGACATTAACAATGGATGCATCGGATTATGCCTGGGGAGCCCACATGGCAGGAAGATGTATTAAAAGCACATGGTCCAAAAACCAAATGCATCTACATATCAATCAAAAAGAGATGCTAGCTGTTCAAAATGCCCTGACGGCCTTCAAGGACCTACTTCATCCGGGACAACTACTGATAAAGACAGACAATACCATGGTCATGTGGTACATAAGCAGGGAGGCACTCATTCCTAACCACTTTGCAGACTAGCCATGACTTTGTGGGACACAGCATTGACTTACCAAGTACATCTGCACAATTCCTGCCAGGAAAGGTAAATACTCTGGCAGACTAACTAAGCAGAAACCCCATGGATCCCCATGAGTGGAAATTGGATCCACAAGTCTTCAGCATGATAACAAGGAAATGGGAATGCCCGGACATAGATGTATTTTCCTCGCTTCACAACTGCCAACTAAAGAGATTTTGCACAAGAACTCATCACAGACAAGCATGGAAAGTGGATGCCCTTTCTTTCAGCTGGAAAAACTTAACAGTATATGCCTTTCCTCCTCTGCCTCTCCTCCCCAAGGTGCTCCTAAAGGTCAGACAGGAAAAGCCGTAAATGATACTGATTGCCCCAGACTGGCCATGCCAGTACTGGTATCCAATCCTAAGGAACTTGTCTCAATGCCCAGCCTGGACCTTGTGCCTCATCTACTGTCCCAGCAGAACAATCCGATCCTGCACAGCCAACTCAAGACCTTAAATCTGGCAGCATGGTGGATAATGTAGTCATACAAAACACCTCTCTCACTAAAGCGGTGATGGATGCCATTTTGGAGGCCAGGCGGCCTAGTACTAGAAAATCCTATGCTGGAAAATGGAAGAGATTCTGTGCTTGGAACCAGGCACAAGGAATTGACACAGCTGTACCAAACATTCCTCAGCTTTTGCAATACTTGACTGAGATGCTGGACAAAGGCCTATCTTTTTCATCAATAAAAATTCATGCCTCTGCCATTTCGGCTCATTACAATACAGAGCCACCAATCTTTTCTCATCCTTTTATTAAGGCAGTACTTCAGAGGGGCCAAAAATTTAAGGCCTCCAAGGAGATCACCAATACCTGCATGGGACCTCAATTAACTCACCCTGCCTCCTTTCGAGCCAGCCACTGCAGCTGATATATAAAAGGTTTTATCTTGGAAAACCGCTCTGCTCCTAACTAACTTCTGCAAGATGAGTCTCAGAGCTACAGGCGCTCATGGCTGTGGAACCTTTTATCATTTTTTATCCAGACAGGGTTTCTCTGAGGACAAACCCGACATTTATGCCGAAGGTATTGTCCAGTGTGGCCCTTAACCAAACTGTTCATCTGCCTACTTTTTATCCAAACCCACAGAATAAGAGGGAGAGAATTCTGCATTCTTTGGACATGCACAGACAGCTATGTTTCTATTTGAACAGAACCAAAGCTTTCAGAAAGACAGAGCAATTACTAGTGGCATATGCTGCAGGATCACAGGGAAAGGCTATCTCAGAGCAGACTATTTCAAAGTGGATAGGCCACTGCATTCATTTCTACTATTCACATCATGGCAAGCCAGTACCTAAGGGCATTAGGCCACATTCAACAAGAGCAGCAGCCACTTCAGCAGCCTTCCTCAGGAGAGTACCAACCAAAGACATTTTAGAGGCTGCTACTTGGAGTTCATTGCATACCCTCACAAAGCACTATCACTTACTACTCTACTCTAAATCCAGGGCAGGCTTTGCCACTACAGTTTTGCAGGGCCCAATAGCTGCCCCTAATGCTATTTTCCTCCAGCCTCCCAACCTTAGCTTTGAGATTCAACCCAATTGTAATGACTGCAACAGTGAAACATGAAGAACATAGTACAGTTGTGTACACTTATCATAAATGTAGATGTTCGAGTGTATTCACTGTTGCAGTCCAGGTTACCCACCCGCCATCCGCCATTTCTTTGCTGGAACTTATCTGTACTTCTCTATTGTATACTACCTATGTGGTGTATTTGCTTGTAGATGAAGGCAAAATATATACTTTGGTGCATGCATGTTTTATTGACATTTTTAGCCTACCCTTTTGGGGCAGCTGACATCTGGGGCAAGAAACTGATGGTGTCGGCTGCAACTTTTATACCCCTGGCACACTGACGTCAGGGAAGAGGCGACCGCAACTGACGCCGGACCTAGACTTTGGAATTCAGGCTGAGGGTAGCATGCCAGCAGGATAACCCAATTGTAATGACTGCAACAGTGAATACACTCATCTACATTTATGGTAAGTATACACAACTGCACTTTACTTATGTGACAACTGAGGGAACATGCATGTTACTACTGGTGCAAACATGGCTTATGGAAATGGTATTCAATCAGAGTGACTTCTTTGGAACAGGGTGGGAAGAGGGAGACATTTGGAAAAAAGGATACACATACTGTGATGTCAGCGGTTCTCAAGGGTAAGAATGACAACAAACCTTAAGATGTACAAACTGTTTATGCTTCAGATATATTGATGTGTATAGTAAATCATTGTCAATATTGATGATGGTGTAGGAGAGTGGAAATATGATTATGTAAGAGGATACTGTTTGACAACATATGTATCACACTTAATTATACATGTTATTAAGAGGGGAGAACATTAAATGTATTGTACCTGTCTGTATGTGAACCCTTGACAGGATAAAACAAAAGGGTACAGACAGGATTATTTCCACCCAAGACATAGGAATTCAAGAATTGGGAAGTTTAACTGACAAGTTTGAAGGGACACTTGACCACAGATTCAGTTAAGGGAAAATGTTGGCATCCAATTTCATCACTATAAGGACAGGTGTAACCTATCGAATTTATCATTCTAATACAAGTCTAACACAGACTGTTTCACAATACTACTATCGGTCTGTACTGCTATAGTTTGGGGGGAGTTAACCACTTGATCTGTATTTCTGTAGCTTGGTGGGGCTGTGGTAAGTGAACCATGCTAGTGCAGTCGAAATCAAAATCTTCGTCCGTTGCCATAATATATGACTTGACATTTACCATCACTCACTATTGGAGAACAATGCCAAGCTTCATGCAAAACCTGAGGACACTAAATGGGGAAGAGAGATTTGCTAATGGTCCATTTCTACATATCTTTGTTGCTTTTCTTCAGGATGTTGTCATGATATGTACAACTGTGTTTCTAGTAGGAGCAAGCAGATTAATACAGCAGCAGGTCAAAGGTGCATTTATAAAATGTGTTTCCAACACTTACACATACAGACCTCACTGATAACGGTCTGTGTTTAACCTTGGCAGTTTTGCAAAACAAATCCACAGATTGTCTAACCACACCACATCATAAAAGCTACTTCACAAAGTTCAAATCTGATAACCTATTGATAATTGTATTCTGCTTTCCTTCAGCCTTCATTGCACTCACGACAGTTGTAAAATCACAAAACATGTATGCTACATCCAGTAACATAAATATAAAACAGTAAAAAGTGATACAGAAGTAACAGAAACACAGACAAGAATAGAGACAAACAATGTTAATATATTTGTGTTAATGTTACATTTTTTTTTTCCTTGTACAGTGTTTCCACTCAGATGTAAGCAGGGTTTGGAAAGTAAAAACATGTTTGTGACTTAAGGATAATGGCAGGTTACCAAGATATGGAGGCAAAACTTACGCACGTAGTAGTATAAATAAAATTTTAACTGACTTTCACATATTTTAGGATTCAAATCCTTGAATATGAAATGCCTAGAGCATGTTGTATTCATGTGAATTATATCAACATACCACACAAGAAATGTTATTTTGCAATGTTAATTTATGAGGCGAGGGAGAATGCAGGTCTCAGACTTCATCACAGTAATGGCAATTTTAACATTACACAAGGTGTATATTACAGCCAGCAGAATAATAAATGATCCAATGCAGAGTGATTCCTAGTAGTACATACATTTAGAGCATTCTGCAGTGTGTACACAGAATTTCATGACTTTTGGAGAGTCCTCACACACTACGGATGGATGAGAACAGAATAATGTTGTATAACCAATTGGACCAAGTTGTTTGTGTTAAGATGATTTGTAGAAGTGGAGAGCTTTCCATTAGGTGTAATGGACAGGTACCCATATTTCTCTTTTTATTGGAGAGAGAGGAATATTCAGTAGTACACTTGGGAATGAGAGGTTAGGTAGTAGGCACTGACATCTAATACATACAGTACAGGGATGGTGAGGGACACCATAACTTGGGATAGATGACATTGAAGGCACATATACTACCAGCTTGAGAACAGTGAGAATCTAGTACTCACCCTCAACTGTCATCAGTGTCTCCTTTGTCAGTTGCCTGGGTCCATGGAAGATGGTGCCATCGATTTTGGGAGTATGATTCAGGACCTTTTCTACCCTGCTGATTCTGGCACTGATGCCCCTCTCCATTTTGTCCTTCACCAGGCGAGTCAGCTTCTGATGGGTGACAAAATTGCCTTCACTAGTACTGCTCCTGGAAGGTATCCCTGCACTAGCAGCTGGGGTAGAGCTGCCTGATGCATGTGGAGCAGGTAGAGCAGGAGCTGAGGCAAAACTGACCAGTTGTGACCCTGATGTGGTAGGTGTGTGTGCTGCCTGTGGTGGTGGAGTGCCAGCACAGCATCCTGTAGATGTATGGCAGACTGAACTGCAATGGTCGGTCTAGCTCCAGGTACTGTAATTTTTTTCTTCAGCAATATATATCTGTTTATATATCTGTCTGTGTGTATGTATACATGTATGTATTATAACAACACATATTAGATTATCAAACATCTGGAAATTCACAATTCTTATGACCAAGACCATATGATTGAATTTTTGGAAGTTAAAATGTTTTCATTTGAAGTTGCTGTACAGTGAGGATCGGGAAATTTAGCCTTTTCCTCACTGTGGTGCAATCTCGGAGTTGGTATATTTAATTAGCAGTGTGTGTAAAATGCAAATGCAAAAATGTTAGTTTTTATTTCTTTATTTTTTTAACGTTCGAACTTCCGACCATATGATCTTGGCCATATAAATTTTGAATTTCCAGGCATTTGATAATCTGATAGGGATCCATATATTTATAATCTGAGAAGCACAGTAGCACAGCAGATAGCATTGTCTCCCTCACAGCAAGTGGTTCCCTGATTCGATTTTTGGCTGGGGTGCCTTCTGTGTGCAGTCTGTATGTGTTCATGTGGGTTTCTTTTCAGTGATCAGGTTTCCTCCCACATTCCAAAAACATGCAGTAGGTGGCTTGGACACTCTAAATTGGCCATAAGTATGAGCGTGCATGTGAGTGTGTGGTATGGAAGAACTACAGTGGCAGGGCTAGCCACCTGGCGATGTAAACCTTGGCTCTAGATTGTCACTTTAGAAGTGACAATTTTTGCGAGACTGAAGTAATGAAAACTAAAATCCTGAACTGTGCAATTTTTCACAGGGCAAGTACTTCACAAAAACACCCCATAGTATTTGAAACCTTTACTTGCCCTGGGAAAAACTGTGTGGGTCAGGATTTCAGTTCATAGGTAGGTACTAAGCTATCGGCCCTGGGGCCTATACAAGCCCAGCCAAAAAGATACCCTGGCTTTTGCCACCCAAGAAAATAATTTTCCTGTGTCACTGTCTAGCAGAGCCACAGAGGTGATCCCCCCCCCCCCCCAGTTGAATTTATTTCCCATCCAATCATCAAGATTTTTCAAGTGCTATAGGTTCATAGGTAGGTTATTTTTGTTTTCATCTTGCGAAAATAACAGAGTATACTGTGTGGGCTTTCAACCAAGCAAAGTAGACCCCATGTACATATTTATGTATATGTATGTGTATGATGTATGTAATGTTAAAAAGAGGGTGGGGGTGCCAGAGAATTAGATCAGTGATGTATCATATTGCATAAATATGTACATGTTTGCATCCACATGATTCATCACAGTGGTATGCTATGACAAATAGAAACATGTATTTGACTGCCGTATCAAATGCATGCTTTCAAAGTTAATTGCATTTGCAATTTGAATTGTCATGCAGTATTGCAATTAATAATTTAGAAATATCCTGTATAAAACATAATGTCTGTTTTCTGGGTATTGAATCCATACAAAATTACTGATGTACTGTTTACGTAGTGCAAAGAGCTATTGGAGAAATCAAGCAAACAAGTATGTTTGATAATAAGTTAAGGTATCCCTGCTCAAGATGATACACAATGATGGACAGAAAATACTTTTCTGCTTTGCATTCAAACCTGATGCATACTTATCCCATGACTCTCTGACATGTGTTACTCTCCCGATTGTGCCTCATGGCTTTCTGCTATCTTTTCTACAACTGTCTATAAGAAACCATAGATATGAAAGTATAATGACTAACTGCCAATCAATGTTATAGCATAGACTGTTGATGTGTCACTCTACTTCACAATTGAGGGATGTTTTGCAGTTTTAAATTCATCCTTGCTTTGGCTCAGGAGGTCCAGCTTGTGGCTTTTCATGTCACCGTAATAGTAACAACATTGCTCCCCAATGAGCAGGATGTCAGTTGCACTGGCAAATAGCCTTGGGCAAGGTATTACAAGCTTCAGCTTTATATTAAGACCCAATTATAATCCCCTTTCAGCAGCCTATGGCAGTAGTGCCTGACCAGGAGTGTCACAAAAATCCCAGACTCAACATTCCACCTTCGTGCTCTAAATGGAACACCAACTCTGCCTTTATCACCGTGTCTTTATAGATCAAGCTAGTGAAGTGTCTGAATTGGCACCCAATTCAAATCTTGCATACAAGTGCTTGTGTCTGATGGCCTTTTTGCACAATTTAAAGAAGGACATTGCTTGGCAGACACTAATTACATCAAAAAGCACATAAGGTGTGAAATATGGCAATGGAATCTGACCAAGTGTAATGCTTAACCTGTTGACAAAGAAATGCTTCATGGTGTTTATTTATAACCATTGCTAGTTGGTGGAAAATTTATGACTTGTGACATATTGAGTTGATGGGACTTTTCCTTCAATCATACTAGTGTTTTAAAATGTTTAACTTTGCTTATTAACTGCCAGTACCACAGGAGAACTTAGTTTTAACATGATAATTAGAGAGAGAATAATTTTAAGAATAAGTGGATATATAACTCAGAAATGTCCATATTTGGGCTTGGGACTGTATTTTTATGGAAAAAGCAGTATATGTGACTGTAAATGCATTTCAGTTGCATGAACTGTGTAGTACATAGTGGGGTATGTTACATACTGTCCTTAACGCATACTTGTGATGAGTCATGATTATAACAAAAGTACTGTGCACAGCATAGCTATGCAAGTCCTTAAATTAAATATCATTGTCGTGTTTAACATGATTTGCACACATTTATGTTGGCCTTATAGGCAGTATTAATGATGCTTTTTTTTTTTTTTTGCAGAAAAATGTTGTGCTCATTTATGTTTAGTGTTAACATTTCTAATCAAAATGTCAAAAAACCCTGTAAACTGGATTTGAACTGTGCATTGCCTATTAAGCTCACTGAACTTTGGCTATCTGCCACAGGGAAAGTTACCTGACAGGTGCATTTTCTTCATTGAGTGCTAGCCAGAGAGCTGATGGCCTCTTAGAGGTGCCAGACTCTTGTGTGCTACAGAAGGTAGCTCAAACTAAATTTCTGTCTTTTTCCCCTCCTTTGGCAGAGAATGCTGTTTGCATATTGCAGAGCTGAGAACAAATGCAAAAGGCATTATTAAAAAATTGCTTTGTATTGCATTATAACAGTTTTAGCTGATATTTGTAGCAAAGAACAAAGCAGTTATAGCATTAGTATGACACATTCATCCTTGCTTGCCACAATAAAAATAGCATTTAAGTTGTACAACATTAGGATGCCATGTAATGGCAATTGTTCTGAAAGGGGGGAATGCACAGAATAACAAGAGGTCATTCTTGCCACAGTATATATAGTTATTCATGACATAAAAGTTTCAATATAATATCACTGTCACAATGAATAAGTTTTCCAGCATATATGACGCACACGGCCATACTACTCATGTTACTGTTTTTGTGTTATCACACTTTACAAAATGTCATATGTCACAACATCCATAACACACATTACACATTATTAATAATGAAGACGAAAGTTTACACCACCACCACCACCTTTGTAGCATCAATTCACATAGACTACCTGTAATATTTTTATCACAGACTTTAGTTCATTTCATTTGCAACATTTGGGAGGAGGGGTTCAGTATATATTTTTAATCCAGTCATAAAATATATCTGTAAACTAGATTTAAACCCTGCATTATGTGGCCTCTTTCTCTAATCTCACTTTAATCGCACCTTGTGCCACACAGTTAGCTGACTGGTAGAATTTCTTCACTCAATACTGTCCATAGTGCTAACAAAAGTGCACTGGCACCTGTCTCAATTGTGCTATTGATGGCATTCAAAACTAAAGTAACTTTTTACTGTGAGAAATTATTGTTTTGCAGTTGAGTGCTGAATGCAAGGGATGCAGATTAAAACAAAAAATTTATAATGTTTCCTTATGGAGGAAAAATGTATGTACATACATTTCTGATGTTGCGTCCACATTGTGTTGCAGCATGAATATATGCATGAACATCAAGATGTTCACTCAGACAGCACCCTCTTCTAGATTTGAACCATGAAGCCAGTGAATAACTGCTCACAGTTTGAGATTACTATCAGTATTTGACACAGACTCATAAGAAGAAGCGTGCATTGCATATAATGAAGATGTGAGATTGTATCATTTCAGGTTGTGTGTAACGGAAACAAGCTGTGAAGGCTGTCCTTTGTAATTTGCAAGTATATGTGTGGATGAATGTGATCTTAGCAGCATTTAAGATGATGGAATATCTGCAACACTGCTGCTGTTGTCTTTGAGCTGCACATTCCCTTTTCTGTGCTTCTGTAGCAGTGCACCGCTGTTGATATGTGTTTCAGTGGGTGATGTGCATCCTTAGAATTGCAGAAGAATTAAGTGTGGTCCTAAAGCATTCTTAAAAATGTTAGGAATATTGTTTTGCTAACTCTGTTAATGTAAATCATAATTTAGTGCAAGTCTTTTCACCCTGACACACCCTTTGTAAATGTATGTAAATTAGGACAGACTGTGACAACACTGATTGTTCCACCAGCCAGACTAATCGTTCACACTTCCAAGCCCTTAGCAAGTAACACTTCAGTCCTTGTCCTTGCTGTGGTAAGGTGTGTGCATGCAGTTGTGTAGGTCCTTAAACCATGTTTATATTCCATGCACTTATTGCAGGTTGTGGAATTTAAGAATGGTGATTAGTTTACAACACTTGCATATTCACACTGCTCAGAGGGTTGAATCTGCACTTTATCAAAGTAATTGGGTAGGTAAGGATGTTGTATTATGGTTGGTAGGGGAGACTGTTTTGGATACAGAGAGCTCCATGCTGATATTTGCTTGCAGAACTTGTTTCTAATTTCACAACTGACTTGGTACAGGTACAAAGGTATATTGCTATTTTTAACAAAATGCCATATTACATACTTACTGATATATTTATTTACTGTTTGCATTGTTTGTTTGTCCCTAGTTACTGGCATAGACAGGTATTCCATTACAACTGTTTGTAAGTAATGTAACATGACATTATGGAGACTTAGCTCTAGGTATCTGAACAGTTATTGCAGAAGAGTTCTATCACATAGTAGTAAGATCTGGGGTTTTACATTTGTAGCCGACAAAATATGTTAAGCCTGTGATATTTACCTGTTTGCCTTCCGTATAAGTGGACATCCAAGAACAGTTGTAGCCATTTCTTTAAAAGTATACCACGTTTTTGTTAATACTGCAATGTACTGTAGAGTTAGAACTGTTCTCTTTGCATAACCTTTTTTTTATACTGGCATTTCATTTCCTTTATGTATATGTGCATTTGTTTGGGCAAGTGAGTTCTGTATTAACTTGTGTGTATTCACTGGGATCTTTCTTTTTCAGTTATTTT
This sequence comes from Protopterus annectens, assembly GCF_019279795.1. Classification (NCBI taxonomy): domain Eukaryota; kingdom Metazoa; phylum Chordata; order Ceratodontiformes; family Protopteridae; genus Protopterus; species Protopterus annectens. Next base: position 1,985,668,220 of record NC_056725.1, read on the forward strand.
TGTGCATGGTTTGTTCATGCATTCTTGCATATGTATTGTGAATGATCACTTGTCTTAATTTTTTATGTTTCATCTCGTACAGGGCTAAAACACTCAAGACATTTGCATCATGTAAACCACCATACAGTGATGCAGAGAATGTAGTGTCTGGATGATAACTTTGACACTGCTCATTCCTTGTAGACAGAGAACGAGGTGACTAGTCTTCTTGTGACCTGTATCTGTAAGCAGGTGCTCAACTATGTAAATGATGTAGGAGACCATGGCCATGCATGTCAGAAAGTCTGACATATGGCCAGTGACGTAACGTACTTGATAAGTAGGGTAGCTGCAGTTGCCCTGAAACATTCAGCTATGGGGGTGTGATCCTGCTGCCAAACCACCATTAACTGAATACAGAGGAGTTTTTCTCCACCATCAGAGATCGCAGACACCTCAGCAGAGAGTTCACTCACAGTATAATTTGCAGTTAATTCCTTGGTGTCAGGCTTGCCGCCATATGTTCCTCGTCACCCATCCTGTACCAATGATGGTGACTGTAACCTGCCTTTTGCACAGTTTTTCTTTCTTTGACTTGCAGTTGCATATATGAGTGGGCAACTGAAATGCATGATGCACATTATCAAAGTCCAAAGTCCATAGCTGTAAATTATTTACAATCTATTACTGACTTTACTGTACATAAGAAGTGTTTCAGCTTAGATGTATGGAAGTATGTGGGAGTAAGTGATTATATAACTCCTTTCATACAGGTTTCATACTTCACTTTAATACTGCAGCTCAAGATGTGTCCTAAGGGATTGTCTCTGTCTGATGGTAACAGAACACAGCCATTATATGGTTAAGTAAATGCTGTGGACTTTTTGCAGGCATCAGTTTTAATATTTGTATGTGTGTAGGATGTTAATGTTTTTTTTAATACTTGGGTAGGAAGGCTTTGTACTTGGGTAGTAAGTGTGTGTTGTTGTTTGTCTTTTAGCTAGAATTTCATATGCCTCTGTCTGCCGGTAGCATCTTTGGCTGCTGATTCCCCCTCTGACTCCTCATCTGTATCTGCTTGAGCTACATGTGGTCCTACCCTTTGTTTTTCATTTTGAAGCTATTTCCTAAGAATTGAACAACATGGAAAATATTTTGGCAGAAGTGGCTGGGTTGTACTGCTCCTGGTGTATCTAGACACTGGTGCCTCGATTTTTGAGTAGTGATATTCCCAGTTTGAGTATGGACATAGTTACATCCTTGCTCAGTAGGGTTGAGTGGGTTTCTCATGGGTGTTATGAGACAAGATTCCAATGCATAACCTGCATCCCCGACTAGAAGCCATTGTGGAAAGTAACCCCTGGGCCTCGTGTGAGTTGTGAAAACTGCATGGGTTAACTGTGCACACATTTTGGGTGATCCTCCTGGGCATTACTGACAGTTTGACAGTTTTATAAGGTGGTGTATTTTCCTGTTTAATACCTCCTTCTGTGTTCACTTTACATGCACATAGAAATAAAAGCCCCACAATCTATGCCTCCCAAAACTTCAGGGAGATGTGCTATTGCATAAAATTCCTGTATGGTTCTTGCTCTCTCCTCTGGGGTGAATGGGAAACGGATATGCTCTCTTGCATGTTGTAACATTGCATTTACAAATGGTGCAATATTCTAGAAGTGGAGGCCTGTCATACCTCTAATATATCCCCTGTGGTCTCTGGAAAGTAACTGTAGTTAGTATATGTAATGCTCTTGAGTACTTTGGCCTCAGGTGAGGGTGGCAGAGGTTGCATATTTCCTATAGTGTTTGTGTCCACTCGGTATTGATCTACAGTTTCCATTTTCATGCAGTCTATAATAAGACAAACTGGGTCTAAACACCCTTCTTGGCCGAGGTCTGGCAGCACCACTTTGAATTAAAACCTGTTGCAATTACAGGTTAATGATGGCAGTAGCAACCCCTAACATTTTTTTTCTGGATGTAATTCTGCTTGTATTCCCAAGAGTTAAGGAGTTCAAAGCAAAAGACTACACTGTGTACACCTACTTTTATACTTTTCTGAATAACTCCACCATGTTGGATTGGTTAATTAGCATCTAATTCAACTACTTAAGCTTTCATTAGCATATTTAGCCATTTACTCTTGATTTGATGCTCTACATTGAATGTAGAGTCATTTCATGAATAGAAAATAGCTTTTCTGGTGTGTGTGTGTGTGTGTGTGTGTGTGTGTGTGTGTGTGTGTGTGTGTGTGTGTGTGTGTTGAGCATCATGTACACAATAGCCGCCCTTAGTGCAGGTGTTCATAAATCTGTCCCAATGTGTTGACATGTTTGTTTAAATCAGACCTCTTCACTTAAGGTGCATGTACAGTCTAGCATGCAAAACACAATGACATGCACAGTATAGTAATGACCCAGCTTTGGCAGGGTTTTGTGTTGAATAACCTATACTTTTTCAGGCTGTATCACATTAGAAAAGGAATAATTTAATGACTTGAAGCTCTGCAGAGTAACGCAAGGCATAATTTTAATGACTTGAAGCTCTGCAGAGCAACACAAGCAATCATCTCTGGGAGGGGGGGTGGAGACTGACAGCATTGTAGAGTTTACAGAAAATGTGTTCCAAAGCCTTTTTGGCATTTTCATTAACAGGCTTTAGGAATCTGTATCTTGACTAGATCAATTCAGCATGCAATAGGTATACCATTCACTGTGTTACACATTGCAACAAGTTGCATCTTTTTAAACAGCCTGGTTATTCTTCAGGAAATAAAGATTTCTCCAAGAAACTGAGGAAGGCATCTGCTTTGGGTTGTTGAGGGGCAGGTTAAGAATAGTGTTGGTTGCTCCTTTGCATCACCAAAGCACTTTAGAGACCTTGCAGTGTTTTACAAGCTAAAACTATAAAGTAATAAATGATGTGAAGTTACCAAAGAGCAACTACTCGTAAAGTTAGACTGTAAGTGTGCTGTTGTGGTTATTCCTGATGTAGCCGTTGTTGCCAGGTTAGTAAATTGTATGGTCTCAATCTGCTTGGCTGTTGTCTTTTTTTTTTACAATATGTGTGTACTCTGTTTGCATTGATGACCTTTGTCTCAAAAGAATAAGTCTGTGTCACAAAATCAGTTGGTGGTTGAAATGCAGTGCCTGCTGTGACTGCAAAGTCCAATTTTTTTTTTTGTTTAGACTGGCAGATTCTGTTGCAATTTGTGCAGGTGTAGTCTATGCCTGGCGGAGTAGGTACCAAAGCTGTCCTCTGTAGTCTGCGCTCTTGCTTCTCCCACAGCTCCTCTGTCTTCTCACTCATCTGGCTACCTGTCTTTATTGCCAGTCTCCAAGTGATGTAGTCTGTGGCTCTGTCTTCCTGGCTTGTTGGACTGATGTCCTCTACCTTCATGTCATTACTTGAAGACATCTTTGAAATGCGGAATGGGCCTTCCTATGGGTCTGGAGCCAGTGGCAAGCTCGCCATACACAAGATCTTTAGAAATTCGACCATTCTGCATTCAGCTTACATGACCAAGCCAGCTCTAGCACCTTTGGGAGAGCAGAGCAAGCATGCTTGTTATCTGTGCTTGCTCTAGGATGTTCTTATTTGGGATTCAGTCCTGTCAGGTGATGGCCAGGATCCTTCTGAGGCAGTCTAGGTGAAACGCATTGAGCCTGCCTTTGCCACTGCTGTGTTACCAATCTGAGTATTCAGCTCGGTGTCCAGGGAGAGGTTGCTGGCGATAGTGGAGCCCAGGCAAGTGAAGTCCTTCACCAGCTTGAGAGTGTGATCACTGAAGAAGATGCTGAGGGTGCTGCTGCCATCCTGCCCCATGATATTGGTCTTCTTGAGGCTGACCGAATTCTCTGCAAGCACCAGCAAAGGAGCTTATGAGGCACTGTAGTGCTTCAGCAGTGTGAGCAGTCAGGGCAGCTTCATCTGCAAGCAACATCTCTCTGTTCAGTACTGTCTGCACCTGTGTCTTTGCTCAAAGGGGTGTGAGGTTGAAGATTACCAACACTTCTAGTGTGGAGGTGATACTATCTTCCTACCTGTTAAAAGCATAGGATGGTAACTGTGAAAAAGATGCCGAAGTGTCAGAGCAGGTACACACCCTCGATTCACTCCGCTCCTGATTAGGAATGGGCCTGAGGAGGAACCATCATATTGTACGACACCTTGCATATTGTTGTGGAAGGATGTAATCATCCTGAGGACTTTGTTGGGACATACAGTCCTCTAGCAGGGTGAAGAGGCCTTTCTTGCTGACCAAGTTGAATGCCTTAGTTCAATGAAGATGATGTACAATGGTTTCTTTTTGTTCATGGTACTTTTCTTGTGGCTGTCTCGGTGAGATCATGTTGTTTGTAGACCTTCACACTCTGAATCCACACTGTTCCTCAGGGTAAACCTGTTCAGTGAGTGCAGTCTTTTCAAAACTACGTGGGTGAAGACCTTCTTAACAAAGCTGAGGAGGGATATTCCTTGGAAGTTGATGCAGTCAATTCAATCTCCTTTGTTATACAGTGCGATGATGATGGCATCATACATATGCTGGGGCAATGTTCCTTTCTGCCAGCACTGCAGCAGGAGCTCATGCAGGTGGTAGAACACTTTTCTTGCCAACCTTGATGGCTTCTGGGAGTATGTCATCCTTTCTTGAGCTGTGCCGCAGGCAAGGGAGTCGGTGCCTTTGCTGAGCAGTTCTGCAGAGGATAGCTTATTAAGCTCTTCCATGATAGGGAAGGGAGTTGTGTTTTCGACTGCTCCATCACCAACAATGGTTTCTTTTTAGTAGAGGTCCTGGTAGCTCTGCCCATCTCTCCATCTGTTTGCCTTGGTCTGTAATGACTTCACCTGAGACAGACTTTAGGAGCATAATCTTGAAACTACTGGGGCTGAAGGCTTTCTTCATGCCCTCATACATGGTGTGGTCGTTGCCATAGTCAGCAGCTGTTGGATGTTATGACAAGAGATTCAGCAAGTAGTCATTGGCACATTGTCAAATGATCTGCTGGGTGTCATTTCTGACCTTCCTGAGTGCAGACAGAGTTGCCTATGAAGGCTCCCTTATGTAGATGAGCAGTGCTTCTTGCTTGGCTGTGAGTGCTGATTCAATCTGTGATTCCTGCTTCAAACCAGTCTGAGTTCTGCTTCTCTCTCTTACTGAGGTAACCATGGCAGAGTTGCAGACGGTGTCATGGATACGTAATCAGTACTGTGTGGGTAGTCCTTGAGGGCCTCTGCAATACTATCGGCAAAACGCTAGCACAGGTCTGGCATAGATGTCCTGCCGATTTTATGCGAGGGTGTGCTTTCCACTTTGAGCAGTGGATTTGTTTAGGCTGGAGACTCGCCTTGGTGCCAACATGGAAGAGATTGGTGTCAGTCAGCACTGTGATAGCTGCAGAGGACAAGAACACACAGTTCAGTGTCTTCTAGTGATAAGATCCAGCTGGTGCCAGTGATAGGACCGTGGGTGTCACCAGGATACCCTGTGGTTAGCCTTGGTGGCAAAGAATGCATTGGTGTCACACAGGTTGTGCCCATTCTCATTCAGCTTGCCAACACCAAACTCTCCGATGCTACTGAACCAAGAAACATGGTCCGCTGCAACTCTGGTGTTGAGGTCTTTAAGCAGGAACAGGTGTTCTGTGGTAGGTATCCCTCTGATAGCAGTCTCAAGCTCCATGTGAAACTCTCTTTTTCTTTTACTCAGCTCTGATAGCAGTCTCAAACGCCATGGAAAACTCATCCTTTTACTCAACTGAGTAGCAGTGTGTGGAAGCATATATGCTCAGGATGTTAACTGGGCCTGAAGACATTGATACATGGAGAGAGGGGATTCAAGCTGTGACTCATGATGGCAGGAGGACAGCAGGGAATTTCTCACTGCACAACCATCATCCAATCACTGCTCCTCCAGATGTTCTTTCCCCTGCCAGAAAAATGTGTAGTCTTGCTCTCTGAGGCTACCATTTGTTGGGAGTCTGGTCTCTTGCAGTACAGCAATATCAGTGTGGAACCTCCTTGAGTTCATGATCGATGATGGCTGCTTAGTCGCCAGGGTACTAATGCGCATGACCGACGCCATTTCCTCAGTCTTTTGCCGCATGGTCCGATGCAGAAGCAATTTTGCGAGTGCAGGTTGGCGTTTGAGATTTTCCAAACCGAGTTTCAGACCGAGTACAGAGTTGGCTAAGTAACTGCTAGAACATTTTGGTTTTTCTTGCCTCAGTATATTACCGGATGTCAGAAAAAGTGAATAACTGTATTTCTTGTGGGAAGCAGATACCGCATAGGGATTATCGTGACATTGTGTATACCTCGTTTAGGGCCTGAGTACCAAGTCCTTGGTTGCCGCTCTTGCGCTAGACTTAATAAGCGCACTACTAAGAGGAGGCTTGATTGTGCTAGGTTAGTGTTTGGGAAGCTGCTGTAATTATACTATGCCGCCGGATGCTCACGCCTGCTTCATCTAAGAAGCGCAAGGACAAAACAGTGAAGTCTAGGGGTGAGGAACCGCAGTCCCGGACGCCGGTCCTTTAGAAGGCTCAGGGAGCCAGAGGTTTTGCCAGGAGTCTCTATGGAGTCTCAGGCAGATACTTTACTGTTACAGGATGTGCCCTCTCAGGAAGTAGGCCAGGCTGAGGGGGCTTCTCAGGTAACTGTTCTTCCCTCTCTTCCCAAGGTAGTTAGGGCCTCTCCTTCTGTTTCCAAAGCTTTTTAGAGGAAGGCCAAGTTCAGCTTCTGTAGGGGCTTCTCCTAGCATTTCGGCTCTGTGCCTAAGAAACATATGCTTAAAATGGCTGAAGATTTGATTACTCTGATTAGAGGTTCTATGCCCCACCTGATAAGAGGCCTAGGGTGGAACAGGAGTTTGATAGTTTTGAACAGTGTTCACAGGCTTCAGAGTCTTCTGTGGAAGACTTGCAAGAGTTTCCTGCTTATTCTGATTCTGATGTGGATGATTCCACTCCTTCAGCTTCTCCTCCTGAGGATTTTTCATTTTCAGAGACTCTTCACTCCATGAGGGAGCACTTTAAATGGGAAGGCCAAGATTACTCTGACTCCAGAAAAAGGCTTAGGGAATTTTTGTTTTTGCCTCAGCATAGGCCCTTAGCTATTCCTCCTGTGTTGAATGTGGTGGAGGATGTTTTGCAGAGGCTTCTCTGAACCCTGATTCCTTGCCTCCTGCTCCTGTTAAGCCTGATAGGTATTATAGGGTGCCCGAAGCTCATAAGTATTTGTTTAAGAGTCCCAGGGCGGACCCAGAAACTGTTTCTCAGGGGCCTAAAGGTGTTAAAGCTTCTGTTGTTAAAAATCCTGTACCCTCTGATAAAGAGGCAAGGGCTTTGGATAGGTGGGGTAAGAAAGTATATACTTCTTCCACTCTAGCCATGAGGGCGTTGAATTGTCAATTTCATATGCTGAAATATCAGAATTATCTCCTTTCACAATTGAAATCTAAGGTGGATGCTTTGGCGGAAGGTATTGAGTGTAAAGAATTGCTGGATTTGGTTCATGTGTCTGAACAAGTGGGTAAGCATTCCTCCTCGAGGGTGGCTGCTACTAGTTCTGTTCTTCGCAGACATGCATGGTTGAAGGATCAGAATTTAGCTGAGCATGTTAAGACCAGGATTTTGGATGCTCCTTTACAGTCTGATGTGTTGTTTGGACCGCCTGTGGAAGCAGTTTTAAAGAAAATGGAGGACAAAGCTAAGTCTATGCAGACTGTTAAGGATTTTTTGCAGGTGCAGCCTCCGAAGTTTAGTAGAAATTGGCCTGCTAAGGGGTGGACATATCCTGCTTATGGTTCCCAGTCTAGGGGTAGATCTAGACGTGGTAGGGGCAGGGCTCAAGGTTCCTTTAGGCCTAGATCAGACAGTTCACCTGCTCAGACTTCTGGTGAGGGCAGGGGTCAGTCCTTTCGTAAGCAGAACCAATGACCTGCCTTTTCAGCTGCCAGTGGACTCTGCCTGGCAGCTCCTTTAGGAGGAAGATTGTCTCTTTTCAAAGAAAATTGGGATTTAATCACTCAAGACAGATGGGTGCTGGATATCATTCATCACGGTACAGATTTTATTTCCACACAATGCCCCTTTCAAAGGCATGCCAGATGTTCCTCCTCCACAAAGAAAAGAGGCTCTCAAGCAAGTTTCTCAGTTACTCCAGATAGGGGCTATTCAGCCAGTCCCTGTGTCAAAAAGGGCTTGGATTTTATTCTCGCCTGTTCCTAGTACCAAAGAAGGGGAACACGTGGAGACCAATTTTGGATTTATCTATCCTCAACACTTATCTGGACATTCCCAAGTTCAAGATGTTGACGTTACAGCAACTGTTACCTCTACTGGGCAAGGATCACTGGATGGTAACTTTGATCTCAAGGAAGCTTACCTTCATGTGCCCATAAGGCTAAGTTGCAGAAAGTATCTGCGTTTCAACTGGAGATTTTCATTATCAGTTCTCTGCATTGCCCTTTGGCTTATCTACTGCCCAGAGTATTCACAAAGGTTCTGGCTCCAGTGATAGCTTACTTCAGGCTTCAAGGCATCCAAATTAATCCTTACTTGGACGGCTGCCTGATTCTGCTTCAAGAAAAAGAACACCTTCTACAGCATCTGGAATATGTCATAGCAGTGCTAAGATGCCTAGGGTATTCTGTGAACGAAATAAAGTCCAGTCTAGTACCCTCTCAAGACATGTGCTTTCTGGGTGTGAGACTGAATACAGCAGCCCAGATGGCCTTTTAACCCCGGACAAACAAAAGAGTCTGTCACTTTACTTCCATCAACTATCTCATCAGTCCGTGCTGACTGCAAGGACAGTCCTTCAAGCATTAGGGTTCATGGCATCTTGTATTCTGGTGCTTCCCAATGCCAAACTGCATATGAGGAAGCTGCAATGGTATCTCAAAATGTATGGACACAGCACTGCCAAGATTTGGACACTGTCATTCAAATAATACCTTGCCTTCAAAAGGAATTCTTGTGGTGGGCTCAGGAATGTCACCTAAACAAGGGACTCTCTGTGAGCCGCCGAGAGGCTAGTCAGATTTTAACGACAGATGCCTCGGACACTGCTTGGGGAGCTCATCTAAATGGAAAGTGGATACAAGACAAGTGGCCTGCCAGACTACAGCATCTACATATCAACATGAAGGAGATGTTAGCAGTCCAGTTTGCATTGATGGCGGGCAAGGAGTTACTTCTTGCAGGGCAGGTGTTGATTCTGACAGACAACACAACTGTCATGTGGTACATCAACAAGCAAGGGGGAACACATTCTTATCCTCTATGCAGGCAAGCAATGATTTTATGGGAGATCATGCTAAGCCTGCAACTGACTCTTCAGGCAAGGTTTCTGCCAGGAGCACAGAACTCCCTAGCAGATGTATTAAGCAGACAAATCATGGATCCCCACGAGTGGAAACTGGATCTTCATGTATTTCAGAAATTGACAGTGTCATGGGGAACTCCAGACATAGATCTGTTCGCTTCTCCACTAAACCACCAGCTGCCAAAGTATTGCACAAAGGGGTTTCATCACACAGCTTGGAAAGTGGATGCTCTGTCTTTCAGTTGGAAAACCTTCATGTCTATGCTTTCCCACCTCTACCTCTTCTTCCAAAGGTATTACTAAAGGTCAGACAGGACAGGCCAAGGATGATTTTGATAGCTCCAGATTGGCCTCGGCAACACTGGTACTCCACTTCTAAGGAGTCTTGTAAAGAAGCCTCCATGGCCTTTTACCTCTGATTCCTCATCTGTTATCTCAGAAGGACGGTCATCTGCTCAATGTCAAGCTTCAATCTCTCCATCTCACAGCTTGGCATATTCTGTATTGAAACATGGAAGGTCTCAGCTTCCTCAACAAGTTTTAAATGTGATTATGGAAGCTAGAAGGCCTAGTACTAGGAGAGTGTACGCAGAAAAATGGAAGAGATTTTTATTTTGGTGTACAGCAAAGAATCTGGAGATTTCAGAGCCTAATTTGAGTGTGGCTCTTCAATATCTTACTGAGTTATTGGACAAAGGTTTGTCTTTCTCTTCCATAAAGATTCATGCTGCAGCAATTTCAGCTCACTATGATTGTGACCCCCTTTGTTTTCGCATCCTTTGTTCAAGCAGTTTCTTAGAGGGCAAAGAATATAAGACCCCACGAGAGCTCCTACTCCTGCTTGGGATCTCAATTTTGTGTTGGAAAAACTTACTCTACAACCTTTTGAGCCGGCAGCTACTGCTGAATTGAAATATTTGTCATGGAAGACTGTTTTTCTGTTGGCTATTACTTCTGCAAGAAGGGTGTCTGAGTTGCAGGCCCTATGGCAGTAGAGCCCTTTGATTTTCCATAAGGACAGGGTATCATTACGCACTAATCCTTCCTTTATGCCTAAGGTGGTTTCTAGTGTGGCTTTAAACCAAACTATTCATTTGCCTAATTCTTTGCAGATCCTCAAAATAAAGGGGAAAAGATTTTGCACACTTTAGATGTACACAGGCAATTGCGTTATTATTTGAGCAGGACTAAAGATTTTAGGCAGTCTCAACAGTTACTTGTTTCTTTTGCTTTAAGTTCACAGGGCAAACCTGTGTCAAAACAAACTATTTCTAGGTGGATTGGCTTTTGCATTGCATTTTGTTATTCCCATCATGGCAAAGAGGTTCCAGCTGGGATTAGGCCTCATTCCACTAGGGCTACTGCCACTTCAACAGCATTTCTAAGGGGTGGCAACTAAGGATACTAACAATAAATAAACCGCCAAAATCTGTAAATGTTAAAATAAACGCTTCTGCTTAAAAACCTTATGTAATTAAAAACCGCTATTAAACTTCCACAATAATTTACGTATCTAAAACCTTTCTCCACTTGTTTTTGAGAAAATATTTAATGCTGCATTTAATCCAAGAATTTTTATCAGCCCCCTAGCTTTAATTGCCACAATGTTTCCTTTTGTTCAGTTTTATTTTTGTAATCACCACCTACAGTTACAAGTGTTTTTAATTTTGGTTCTTTCTACCACTTTAGGGTGTTTTGTTATTCTTTTAAAATGTTTCCCCAACAACACTTCAGTAACATTTCCTGGTATGTACCATTACCATAATGAGACATTCAACCAAAAAAAAAAAAAGCGAACGCTTTTCCCTTTAACCTCTCAAATGCATTTTCAATGTCGCATATCTCCATTGCGGCTATTTCATCTGACTTTCTTCTGAGACTGTGACTGTGGCAGACCACCCATATTTCTCAAAACGGCGCAGAAAATAAATAGAGGGATCTAACAGTAGATTCTGCAAAAGTCAGAATAAGAAAAGGGAATATCTGTTGTTGGGTCCTCTATTTGCACAGAACAGAGGAAAATTTAGATCTGGGGTGGAGGTGTTATGCAAGTGGTGGCTTGGAGTTCAAGAATCCTGTTGGCTGCCACCATTTGCTTGATGAAAGGTGTATAGAATTGGCTTGCTGTAATGACGGGAAATAGAGTGCATTGCAAGCAGAGTCAAATATGACCATGCTATAACTCCACTCTGAAACCTAAGAAGTACAAAGTTCAGTTACCTTTTCAACTTATTTTTCAACAGTGGAGTTGAAATACGACTGCAGACTTAGTTGCACTTGTAGAAGGCACTCTTATAACATCATGCAAAATCATCTCACAGCATGCTTTGATTTAAGTGCAAATGTTCCATAAGACTGTAGTTGGGAGTTAAATGTGTTAAAACATTCAGCAGCCTAAGAACTGTTCCATTAACTGTATCACATTACTGTCTATACTCTTTTTCCCATAGCACAGTGGATTTAAGTACATTCTAGTGAAAATAACTGGACCACAGATTTTATCTTCAGCTTTTGCACAAGAAGTTAAATGGCATTTACTGTCACTCAGCATTGCTGCTCTGTGCCAAACTACATTCAAATGCTAAGGATATAAATTAAAGGCTTTTCCATGGGCCATTTCTGGCCATGTGTACTGTGTGAATCTATTTTTTGACCAGTCTAAACTTGTGAAAAATGGGTGAATAGGACAGTGGTGAAAGTGGAGTTGGCAATCGGAGGGAAGGACATGGGGAAAATAATACAGAAATTTACACGATGGTCCTGTGAGAGCACCATAGCTATCCAGCTCACAATGTAAATGTACAGTTGTACACACAATTTCATGACTTTGCACAGTCACCACACTGGTGATGAGTAATAACAGAGTAATGTTGTATGGCCAAATGGACCAAATCAGTTGTGTCAAGGTGACAGGTGAAGTGGAGGGCTATGTATGGGGCATAGTTATTTATTTCTTTTGTTTTTGCTTTGCTTTGGGGAAAGGTGCCCGTTTTTATTTTTATTTAATTATTTTAGATGGAGAGAGTTACATTCAGAGAGGTGCTTTAGGAATGACGGGGTTAGGTAGGAGGCATTCTCAGACTTACAGGGCATACAAAGCAGACATGGAAGGTGACTAAGAGAAAATGTTTGGGGACACCATGGTTGGGGATAGGTAGAGGAAACAAGCAATGCACATGTCTAGCTTTACTCTAATCCTCCCCCCTCAGAACTGTCGTCACTGTCTCTTGCAGCAGTTTCCTGGGTCAGTACTGGATATGGCATCATTTTTTGTGATGCAACTCCGTATCTTTTCAACCCTGCTGATAGGCGCACAATGGCCCCTCTCCACTATTTCTTCCACCAGCCCTGTCCGCCCCTGCTCTGTGACACAAAATTGCCATCTCCACCACTAGTGCTCCTGGAGGGTAGCGGTGCACGTTATCTGATACAGTTGGAGCATCTAGGGCAGGGATTGTGGAGGTGATATGGACAGGTTGTGTTCCCGAGTGGGTATCTCTGCTGCCATTGTGTAGGTACATATCTATGCTGTTCATGAATTTTCAGCAGAAAGTTATACAAACAGATGAGTTATAACCCCCAAAAAGAGAGTGTGGGGGAAGGCAAATTAGATGATTCGATATATGGCATACCACAGTACTGTTTAAGTAGATTGGAAGTACGTAATTATGATTATTTGCTATTGTATATCTTTGTCACATCTATACATGATGGAAAGGTATATGTGTCCTAAAATAAATCTTATTGCTATGATTTAAGAAACAGCAGCCTATTGCCCTATGATTAATAGGAAATATATATTCTAAATTTAATAACTGCAGTTACCATAATTTCATTTTTCCTAAGATATTGCTGTTATTTTTATTACTGAAAAAAATATTTATAAAATATTAATTGTTGCTTCTGGGTACTGAACCCACACACACGGTTAAGCTGGTGTTCTCACTGTCTAAACCAAGCAGCAGTAGATACTGGAGAAGGCATGCATGCTTAAGATGAAGGTTGAGGTGTGCCTGTTCAAAATGCAAGTGCCTGAGGGAATGAAAATTAAAATTCTCCCTTGAATTTGTAGCTGACTCCTACTTAGCCTTTGCCTCACTGTGGCCAAGTTAATCTCTCCTGGCACACTGTGGTTTGCAGCTATCTGCTTTGCTGCTGTACAGTACAACAAGAAATCTAAAAACATAATGAGTAACTGTGTTGGCTGGCTAGATTATTAATCCCATATCCTAGACAGGTTATGGATCAGTGTACTTGCACAACTGGGTGGTGTTCCCTGTCCTAAAATCAGCCTCTCACCAGCTTAGAAGGTCCTGCATGTGCTTGTTAAGGTTACTGTAGTGGTGACATTGTACCCCATTACATGGAATGCCAGTGGAGTTGGAGATGGCCTTTGCTAAGCAATTCAGGCCTCAGCCTTGTGCTGAGACCCAGTATAATCCTGCCTGCAGCTTGTTGTGTCCGACAGGAATGAGAACCATAACCTACTGCCCCACAGCATACTCTCTCTAGCATGAGCATTCCTGTCATACCAGACCTTTATCTGCTATTGGGCTCGTCAAGCCCATGAGTTCTCTGAACCTTGTCCTGCCACAAAAGAGATTCCCACTCGCCCTCCCACTTATCACAAATCAATTCAAATCTAGAGGTCCCCTCACCCTATGCCCATACAGTAACTCAAAGAATGAAAAACCTGTGGGTTCTTGGGGCACCTTTCTATAGGCAAACAGATGGGCAAGTATTTGTCCCATTCCCTCTTAAACTGGTCTGCAAATGCCTGTAGTATGGTCTTCAGTGTAGAGCTTAACCTCTCCACAGGACCATTAGTCTGTGGATGGTAGAGGGTGGTCTTTAGGTGCTTCACCCTACAGTGCTTCCACAGACAAGCCAGCAGGTCTGACATGAAATTGGCACCTCTGTCAAGTCAGTATTTCTTTTTGGGAAACCTACCCTGCTGAAAATCTCTAACAAAGCATTTGCCACCTTTCTTCCTCAATGGAGGATAGGGCCACCACTTCAGGATATCTGGTAGCATAATCTACTACCACTATGATAAACTTCTTTCCTTTGGAAATTGGGATACTCAGAGGCCCCACAATATCTGTAGCTACCCTCTGAAATGGCTTCTCAATCACAGGCAGAAGCATCAAAGGATCTTTCACCTGGTCTCCTGCCTTGCCTACTGTTTGACATGTTTGGCACTACGCATCTGTCCTACAGTACCCTGTTACCTCCCTGGAAATCCCAGGCCAATAAAAGTTCTGCATAATGCATCTCTTGGTACACATTATGCCCATATGACCTGCAAAGGAAATGTCATGGGCTATAAGTGCCAGACAGGCTCTGGGCACTACCAACTGCTGTATTCTGTCACCCTCTAGCCCTCCTCAGGGGCCCACTTTCTATACAATAACACTTTGTTTCATTGTACAGATTCCCCTTTTCATTGAGAATCGGGTGCCTCCTTAGCTACCTCCCTCAAGCCTTGTAATCTAGGGTCTGAGAGCTGAGCTATCTCAATTCTGTCTTTGCAGCCCTTCACAGCTCTCCTTCCACAAGATGTCTGGTATCCTCTGACAGCAGTGCCTCACTGTCAGCCTGGGTACTACTACTCACCTCTGCCCTTGCAGTCACTCTGTCCTAGGGAGCATCACTACCCACAAGCAGCTGTGGATTACCTTTAGTCTCACTGCTACAGCTTCACTCCCTCCCTGGAGTAACCACCTCGCCAGTCCTGGCTTCGAGTGTGGTCTGTCTTGGTACCCCCCTCCCCTGGCTATCAGAACCACATGCCTGTCTCTAAGCCTGACTGTGTCACTGCATGCGCAGAAGGTATTACATTATCAAAATCATTCCCTATCAGGACATCTGCAGGGATATCCTCAAACACACCTACATGCTTGCTTCCTTTTCCACCCTCCCAGTCAAGGTGAACCTTAGACAAAGGTATTTGGAATGGGGTCCCTCCTAAAGCTGTGACTGGAGTAGACTGCCCAAACCAGTAGTGCTCCTGTTTAACCATTGCAGGGTTCACAGTGGTTAAGTCAGAGGCTCTCTCTTAGCATTGGCCTGTTTCCCATCTACTAAGGAAGGATATAACCTCTTGTGGTAGTTTGGTACCCTTGTTGTCTCCAGACAACATACCACTGTCATTCCCACTTGCTGGCTCCCCCACCTTGCCTCCATGGACATCTGTATGCTACATGGCCCCACTGGTTAAAGTTAAAACATTTAACCCTTGATCCTGGTCATGTACCTGAACTAATGGCTTCCCCTGCTACTGGTGGACTCTGTTGGGGTGGCTTAGGCTGCCCACCATGGGTTCCCTTAGATCCATGTGCAGCACTGGGTATCCCTTTCCTGTGCAGGGATGCTCTGCTTGCTAGGTATAGGTCTCCTTTTTTTCCCCAACTCATCTGCAGTGCTGCATTCCCTGTCTGACAACCAGATTCTCATATCCTTATGCTAAGTGCTACAAGCCTTTCCCTCACCAAAAGGTATGATAGCTCTTTATAAGTGGTGACCTGACACAAACTCACCCACCTATGAAAATAAGTGCTTAACTCAGCAGTATAATCACACACACTTTCATCTGCCTTTGTGTCTATGCTCACAAAACTTTTTTCTATAACCTTCAAATGTTAACTTAAAGCATTCCAATAAACAGTTTTTAAACTGTATTATAATTTAAGCAGTCTGTATCAGACAATTTAGAAATGGCAGTTAGTTTTATGATGGAGTTAGGGGATCAGGAACCGTACACAGAGCCCTTGATCAACATTATTATATTTACAAATCCCTACAAACATATGAATAAAATTATCACTATGAAAATTGTGGAAGAAATTTACTGACCTTATTGCTTCTGGAGTTTGGTTATTCCCTTCCCCATTACCTCCATGACCCTGGCGAAGAGTCAGCATCTCCTTTTCTTGTTGCCTCTGCCTCTCATTTTCTTCAGCCTCCAAACATCTCCGTCTTTCTGCTGAGTCTATTTCCAAAATGTTTGCCTCCAGTTCCAAGTTTAAGTCCTCTGAGAAAAAAAAACTGTCCCATTTTTTGAGAGCTGTACATCCCCAAGGCCAGTCTAGCTGTCTTCCTGGTTACTGGTCTGTGATGCAGCTGTGGCTACATTCATTTCCTCTTTAGTCAGGTTGGCATGCACCAGTCATTTGGCTTGGCACATCTCAGCCAAC
Organism: Protopterus annectens; assembly: GCF_019279795.1. NCBI lineage: Eukaryota > Metazoa > Chordata > Ceratodontiformes > Protopteridae > Protopterus > Protopterus annectens. The sequence goes on from NC_056725.1 coordinate 1,985,684,725, forward strand.
TGCCTCCTTGTCTGCTTGCTGTAATCTTGTGCTGACACCCTTGCCTGCTCTCCCTGAGTAACTAAGCTAACAAAAAATAAATGCAACTACTATTGTGATATGAAACTCTGAATGTCTACTGTGTGCCTGCCTGCTTGAGAGTATGAACACCTTCTTTAGTGACCACTGTTTACAGGGTACAGGAGTTCAATATCTACACCACTGAATTCCAATGTGTGATGTGGTAATCCCATCACTGCCAGCCAGTTAAAGTATGATGACCCACCTCTGCCATCCAGTAATCCAGGAGCCTCAATCCTCACCACTGCCAAAAGTGGGGGATGTTCACTGAGAGCCTAACAGGCGCGCACACAGTATTTCCAGATGCAGCTCCTTGCATCAAGTGTAATTTCCCTTAAAAGCACACACAGATCACAGTCAGTCCAGGGCTGGTTTCTTCCTCTATCTCCAAATCCCCAGTAAGACTCCCCACTGGCACAGCTGTAGAGTTGAGAGCTGAGTGACCAAGCCAAGACCTCCAGCACTGTCCAGCCAGTGCTTCATGTCTCTGCCCAAGTAGCTGATACACACACTGAGCTTTGATTTACTAGATATGCCCCCTTCTGCCCAGACTTTAAGGTAGTTACCACTGCCACCAGTCACTCCTTATCAGCTACTTTAGGGCACTATCTTACTGTGTAATACTAATACAAATGGTAGTTTGATCAAGAGCAAGGCTGTTAGGAGCTGCCCACACAGTGTCACCAAATGAATATGTGAGTACTCCCAAAATTTAAATAACTCTACACAGATCAGGTACAGTAAAAGGTTTAAATATATTTATACTAGATAATAAAATGAGTTCAAAATCATGGGAAATATTTAAAATAGTATTGAAGGATAATCTCCAATAAATAAAAATGTCTAAACTAATTTTTATTTCTGAATGTATCCAAGAGAATTACTGTATCCTAATAACTTAGAGCAAGGCATATGTGTTGAATGGTTCTTGTTGTCAGATCAAGACAGAATTCTCTCACTGAGAAACTTCTTGAAATAATACCTAAAATATTCCTGCTGGGATAGCTTGCAGAATGACCTCACTTATTGTCATCTTGACTTCTAGAACCCAGGCAAAACCCCCATTGCTGAAGCTGGCAGTATTTAGCATCTACCTGTAAAAGTACTTGTACAAGGGCTTTTGCTTATATCTGTAGCAGATGCTGGAAGTCCTAAAACAATTGCATTCCTTCATGCTTTCATAGTAGCAATTGGTTCACTCCAGAAAGACCATACAGAAAGCTTCCTAGTACAGACTTTTGTCTCTAGCTGCACTGAAACCTGAGAGAGGGCCCCTCTATGGTCAAGCCTGTACAGTAATTTAATTTTAAATATTTTTTTTAAGTTTGCTGATCTGAGGTTAACCCACCAGTTTGATCTGTTAACATATACATTTAAACAGTTACAATAGTGCATGTACATCTCTGTTTTCTTCCAATAGGCCACGCTGTGGCTACATTTTAAAGCAGAAGCACTTTTACAAATACCTTTTCAACACAAATATCTGTACAAAGCAGTTTGATCTACACATGAAAGAGTTCCAATACATTTGTAACACAAGTATGTTCTATAAATTAGTTTGATATTCACAAATAACATACAATTATTTACACAATTCCAGTTAGCTGTGCTGGCAGTTCCTCCTTGCATTACAATCTATATTTCCAGGCTGGTAGCATTTCTGAATCTTGCACTGATTTGATTAGCATGCCTTTTCACAGCCATGATTTATTGACTATGGTGTAAGACTTTGGCCTTGAGCATCTCTCATTGATTTTTGGAATCCACTTGGGATCGTAACTGTTGTTCTTGCATATTCTTCACTCCCAAGTGCAGAATTGCTAAGTTTTATAAGTTTGTCTGAAAATCCGTTTCTAAATGCACTATTTTTCTCTGTTTTTAACTTTCGTATTTTGTCGAAAAGCAACTGAGATGTGGATATGCTGCTGAAGCTGAGACTCTCGACTACTGATATACTATTCACATGACATTGTGTTCTTCCTTTGAAAGAAGAGCTAAAAAAAATCAAAATGTGTATAGACTGACAAAAACCATTACAAACTGCACAAATCCTCTTCCAAAAGGAAATGCATGGAAAGTAATCCAAACTGTACTGTAGCTATATTAAATTTTAGTAATTGTTTTAAAAGATTAAAAGAAGCATTTATTTATTCTTTGTTAATGGGGTAAGTGACCTGGCTGATTTTGCTACCGTTTTCAGTCACAACCCAAGTCGGTAATGAATTTTACAGTAACATGAGAGAGGAAAAAAAAATTGGCCTGGCGAAGCAGAAGTTATTGTAGTAGAGATTATTGTAAACAACTGAAAAGGAAGAAAAATGTAAGCTTAAGTAAATGAGAGAATGAAAATGGAGACTGTATAAAATGAAGAAGACAGCAGAAATGCAGAGGTGCAAAAGCAAATGAAAATATGAACACACAGGAGTGGAAAGTAATACAAATGTGCACTAAATTTAAAAAGCTAGTAAACTTTGGCATGATGGGTCTGGGAGTAGAAACTGTTGGGAAAGTGATTGTATACTTTTTTTCAGTGTGACGATGTATTGCAGTTTAAAAGTGAAACTAGTCATTGCTTCTTAGTTGATTGTAGTGTTGCAAAGGCTGATTCTTGGAGATTTCTGAGGTCAAAGGTTATTTCCTAATTTGGACTGTAACATGCTGAATCATATCCACTCCCCCTTTAATAAGTAACTTTGGGAGGAAATAAAAAAGCACTTTTCCAAAATAAGAAAGCACTTTCCAAAATGTGAATAGAGACCGACAAAGGAAATAGGTTCTCCTTTTCATACATCTCCCAAACAGTAAGGTTGATTGGTTAAGGGAATTGTCAGCATGCTGGTGCATCCCGTGAGACGGAGCTTTTTGATCAGTTACCTGTATAGACTCTTAGTATTCGTTCTCATGATGAAAGCTAGACAAGGCCATTTTATTTAAATTAAAGCAGTTGGAGACTAGTCTTTCCTGTCTGTTCATATCTTTTCCAATTTCCTTTGCAAGTCTTGTACTGTTTGATTATTTGTGAGAATAATGACTTGTTTAGTCCAAGTAAAGCATATTACCCAACTGTAAATGTTTTTCACTGATGGTTAATTAGTTTAAGGGTTTATTACAATTTGCTGATGCATTTTCAGCCATGTGGTGTCCACCCTTTTAATGGCTGACTACTCAATGCTAATGGAAAATATTTAAAGGTTTACTTTTTTTTTTTTTTTTAAAGGGTAAACAGTAAGGATTGTGGTTCTTATTGTTTTTCATTAGCAGGTGACCAGTATTGCATATGATTGTGGAATAGGAATTGGTGCTGTAGAGTTGTCATTTACCACCCATTCTGAAAAACAATGTGTGTTTTGTAAAAATAATTCTGTTTCATTGCCAGCTTACCAACAGTATCTGAAATTGGAGGGCCGTGAGATATAGAAGAAATCATGGCAAGCCGGTAATTATAATTCTGATTTGTATCTGTGTAGTGTAAAGAACATTTGGGTGTGTCAGTGCTTGATTAATGTACACCCAGTAATAAAGGGTAATAATCGTGTGTATTTAAATGTAGTTACATTTGTATATTAACTGGTACTAGTGGTAGGATTCCAACCCCATACTAATGGCTCTGTGACATTAAATACTAATGGCACTGTTTCACGAGTTAACATCTGTAATTGCTGTCTGTTACGTGGCACCTTTTGCAGTCTAGTAGATGACCAACTATTGCATTCTTTCCTACTTTCAGTTTCCATTTCCTTTCAGTGTGATAGTTTGAGAATTCTGCACTGGTGAATGTGGTACTTGGTCAAATATTGTGAATTCTGCATTGGTGAATGTGGTATTAATATTGGTCAGATATTGTGTATGCATTCTAGTGCCTGCATTTCTGTTGTCATCCCCTCTGCTACGTAATTCTGTACGTTCACACTGTCATAGCATTCCTGTAATGCCCTTATGCCTTCCACAGTACCAGTGGTGTAGAACTAATGCTCCATAGTAGTGGTTTGTTGCGCATTAAATGTTGATGTCAGCTTTGTGAGGGTGACGGCCCATAGCCCTTCCTCTTCACAGCCTAGTAGCTGAAGTATGAAGCATTGTAGTTATGAAAAGAAATGTATTTCAGTTAAAGTTTGCAAATTCTACTCTGGGGAATGAAATGCTGATATTAATGTATGTGCTTTGTCTCATGTTTTCTCTTTGGCTGATCCTCTGCTGCTGTCCCACCACACATCCTGCTAGCATTCCTCCACATGCCCAAATACATCCCCAGGGACTTGCTGTCTTATCTAACCAAAATCATCTTTGTATTTTGTCTAGCCAATTTGTGCCACAGATACCCAATCAAAAGGATTCTTCTGCCACTGAATCTGGTTCCTCTAATCTTACTCCCATTACCACTGGTGAGTGATCGGGAAAGCTTCTTTCCAGAAGAAAGATTTTCTACACCACCTTCATCTCTGACTACAGCAGTGTATTGTGTCTGACCTGCTGTGATGTGTTTGTGGGAAAAGTGTATATTCGGTGTCATCTAACCCATTACCCATCAGCTTTCCTTTTACATGTTTTGACTCTTTCTGTGCAACTTTATCCCACACTTGCAGCCCTGGGTTGCATCCATGACTCCAGAAATGTTATTGCTGCCCACTACTGGCTCATCTGTATTGCATTTCAGCTATGTCATCTGTTCAGGAAAAGTCACATCGCTTCCTCTTCATCCTTTTTGGGCTAACAGAAGGTGCCCATGATAACACCTTTTACTTGGCAATTTACTGAGGTCACTGCACTGAACATGTTGGTCCATGTTTGTCCATATCGGAAGAAACTCTTCCTACATACATTTCCTTGTGATGATGCAAGTTTTTTTTTTTCTCCTTTATACTTTAGTTTACTGGGAAAAAGTATTAAGCGATGCCATGTCTCGTCTTCTGAAATAGTTTCCCAGTTTTGTTCATTTTCCCTCACATTCCTTATTAGCAGCTTCACATTGCTGCTCCTCCAGGATATCTGGTTTATCACACAAGACGGCCATTTCTATTCAACAGTGATACTTTGCTGATATTTATCTAAAGAAAAATTAAAGCCGAGTACGTAGGCATGCTGACAGGCTGGCTGTACAACTCGTAAAAGTTAGTACATGCTCTGCTAATGGCAGCCTCCCTTTTTCTTAGTTAACAAGAGCTGAAATGGGAACTTTGTTGCAGACAAAATAATATCTTGTTACAGAATTCACGGTAGGCAAACGTAATGTGTACTAAAAGTTTAATTGAAATCCTGTGCAGTTTTTCCAAATATAAAATCAAGTTTAGCAATATTTTTTGTTTCTAATCCTGTGCCTCGAAACCATCAAGATTCGCCTTGATCAGCCACTGCACTATCCATGGGGGAGCAGTAATTCAGGAAACTAGAAGGATGATTTATGCTCCTGTCATCAGCCTCGCAGTAGTAGCATTGTTTGCTTTTTAATTTTATGACCTAAAATCATTCTTGGTGATGTGGGCACTTGCATCACCACAAACATCACCTATGGGACCACCTGTCTGGAAAGGTGTGGCCATGGCCATATCTTCCTGGCTCTGGATCCCTGCATCATGACAGGCTCCTGCTCTCCAGCCAAAGCCCTGTAATTTGAAGAATGGAACAAACCAGATGGAAACCCCAATTTCGTCACCCCACCCCCTATAGAGACTCCTTCCCCTTTGGGAAAAACCATGTACCCATGAATTACCACATAGGTGGAAGTACACTAAATACCGAAAGTGTGGTGAGAGACTTGGGGACATAGGTGGACAGTGGTCTCACCTTAGATAACCACATCGACACAACAGTCAGGAAATCCTTCTATGTGGCACACCTCATCACTAAGGGCTTTTCATCCAGAAAAAAGGTCACTGTCCCACTGTACTCATCCCTTATTAGACCTATTATAGAGTACAATGCCCCGTTTGGTATGTACCTCACAGGACATCTGCAACAGCTGGAAAGGCCGCAGAAATACCTCACTAAAAGAATTGCAGGCCTAAAGCAGATGCCCTATGCTGACCGTAAGCAGATGCCCTATGCTGACCATCTAAAAAAACTCCAGCTATGCTCTGTGGCCCGTCGTCTACTCAGGGGCAATCTCTGCTTAACATACAAGGCCATGTCAAACCCTGAGCTGTTAGGACTGCAAGAAATCCCAATGCCTCAGAGCCACACGCTCCAGGGATCTAAACCTTATCACAATGAACAAAACATGCTGGAGAGAGAGGTTCCAGACTCCCCATACTCTGGAATAGACTGCCCATACATGTCAAGCAGAGTGCCTCCTTGGCAGTCTTCAAAAGGAACCTTGATGATTGGATGGGAGATAGGAAATTCACCCCGGGGATCATGCCAGTCACCCTGCTAAACAGGGGTCCAGGGAAGCAAATATTGTGGGAAGAAATATCCAGGGAATTGTTATGGCTAGGCTTGTATAGGCCATAGGGCCGATAGCCTAGTACCAGCCTATGAACCTTTATCCTTCCAATTTTCAGTACAAAGCACCACAGCCTACAGTCAAACCTGAGTTGCATGAACTGTAGTCAGGATTGCATTTCTCTATGCCATCAGTGCAGGCTGAAGTTTAGCTATAATATTTCTAGGAAGGGCAAATCTGTTTTTTACATCATTGTTGACACCTTTCATTCTGAATGCAGCACAGGATGACTAAAGGCCACGGTGATAGCTAGGAACATTTATGGTAAGCAAAGCTCTAGGGAGATTCAAGGGCATGTCTGGGGGCTAGGAAGACTAGACAACTGGACTAATACAATATAGTAGCTAAGGAAGTAGAGGAGTGCAAAAAGGAACCATCATACAATCAAGGAACACAACACTGAATAGCACACTATCCTTGAACAACAAGCAAAAAGTTGCAATCCTGGAAGATTAAAATCTTTCAAAGGAACTTTTGGACTTGTGTCTCTCCAGTTTCCAGGTAACCAAACACTCTCTGCATTGTGGCTATGATGCCATGGGAGCATTCTGCAGGGCAGCTGTCACTGGTTTAGTAATTAGGAGACGTGCATGGCTTAAAGAGTTATCTCTCCCTGATCATGTAAAGGCTAATCCCTTAGACGCTGCCCTTGACAAAAAGACAAGCGTTTTGGACCAAAAGCTAAACCAGGTCTCAGAAAGATGGATAAGGCAAACAGTTAAGGACTTCTTGCAGGTACAATTACCTAGATTCAGTAGGAACTTTATTGGAAAGAATTGGTCCTTTCCTACCCAGCCTAGGAGTAAACAGAAAAGCCCTGAAAAAGATAGAGCTTCCAGGCAAAGGCATCACCAAAGGAGATCTAGGCAATGGACCTCTGAAACACCCAGGCAAGGGAGTTCTAGATCACAGTCCTTAGCCAGAGAGCAGTTATGACTCTCTTTCCCTCTAGATCACAGCCCTTAGCCAGAGAGCAGTTATGACTCTCTTTCCCCCTACTCCACCCTAAAACTAAGAGGAAGACTTTCTCTTTTCCAAAACTGGACCCGCATTACTTCAGATCAGAGGGTTGTAAACATTATTGCAAATGGTTACAAACTCACTTTCAAAGAGCCTTTAGCTTTACTAAGGTTTCCCAGATGTTTCCCCCAATTCAAAAAAACTCGTGCTGTCAAATGGATGCAAATTCTATGTTTTCAGGGAATGGTGGAGTCCGTTCCAGAGGAACAAAAAAGAAAAGGCTTTTACTCAAGATTATTCCTAGTCCCAAGAAAAGGAGGATCTTTGCATCCTATTATGGACCTGTCCAGCTTAAATGACTTCCTCAGGATTCCCAAGTTCAAAATGCTGACACTTCAGAAATTACTACCAATTGATAATTCCTCAGGCCTTCATGGTCTCAGTAAACCTAAAGGATGGCTCCTTATGCGTTCCTATTTAAAAGTCACACAGAAGCTTTCTTCATTTCAGAGCAAGATCCTGTCAGTATCGGTTTTCAGCACTGCTCTTTGGGTTAGATCCTGTCAGTATCGGTTTTCAGCACTGCTCTTTGGGTTTTCTGCTGTTCCACAGGTTTTCACAAAGTGCTTATCACCGATCTTTACTTACTGCAGAACCAAAAGGGGTCCAGATTTACTTTTACCTGAACGATAGCCTAATACAAGCTGCAGAGATTCCTAAGATCTGAAATTCACACAGGACCTCCTGACTTCTCTGGGATTCACTCTAAACCTCAAAAAAATCCAGCCTTGTCCCATCCAGTCTTCCTGGCAGCCCTCCTGGACTCCTCTTTTCAGAGGGCCTTCCTTCCCCCTGGACAAGGTCACCTTTTTAACAGATGACTTCCTACAGATACAGGAAAATCAAAACATCTCCGCAAGGGAATTCCTCAGAGCACTAGGGTACATGGCATCCTGTATCCCAGTCCCATGTCCAGGCTTTCAGATGGCGCAGTGGTAACATTGTCACCTCTCAGTAAGAGGTTCACGGGTTCAATTTTCAGCTGGGGTTTCTTCTGTGTGGAGTCTGCATGTTCTTCCTGCATTCTTGTGTGTTTCCTCTGGGTGCTCTGGTTTCCTCCCACATTACAAAGACATGCGTCTGGAGCTTTTCTCCCTGGACCTCCTCTGAAAATTGGCTTTGTTCCAAGTTGGACTTTCCTGGTTAACAAATGTTAAATAATAACTAAAATTCTCGTGGTATCCCTGGTCAAGCTGCACATGAAGAAGCTGCAGTGGTACCTGAAAAGCATGTGGTTCCAGAGCTATCAACCCCTGGATGCCCAAATACCCTTGATACCTTGACTCATGCAAGAGTTTGCATGGTGGATATAGGCTTGTACCCAAAGTCAGGGCCTACCCTGTAGGTTCTTTCCCCAGAGCCAAATCCTCATTATAGATGCTTCCAGTACAGCATAGAGGGCCCATACCCCAAACCTCCAAATTCAAGGATTATGGCCCGCTTAACTCGGAAAGAGGTACATAAATTGGGAAAAACTCATGGTAGTGCAAAACTCTTTACTGGCTTTCAAGGACAAATGGGACCCAAGGGTCCTAATAGTACAAACAGATAATACCACAGTCATGTGGTACATAAACGGGCAGGGAGGCATGCATTCCTATGCCTTGTGCCACCTGGCCATGCAAATGTTGGGAGACGGCATAATCTCTAGGCCTGCACCTCATGGCACAATACCTGCTGAGCGAAAAGAATACCCTGGCAGGCCACCTCAGCAGGTATCTGACAGGATCCCGATGAATGGCATCTCCATCAGGAAGTTTTCCAATCCATAACACAGCAATGGGGAGTCCCAGAAGGGGACATATTTGCCAGAAAGTACAGTGCTCACCTGAAGAAGTACTGCACAGGACAAGTCAGACATCTGCATGGAGAACAGATGCCTCCTTCTTCCCTTGGACACATCTCTTCATTAATGCCTTCAACCTTTACCCTGTTTGCTCTAGTGCTTCTGAATCAGGCAGGAGGGCCCAAAGGCCATCCTGATAGCACTGGACTGGCCAAGGCAGCACTGCTTCCCTCTCCTCCTTGAGCACACCAGTCAAAAGCCTTTGTTACCACAGAGGGTGGACCTGCTCACCCAGAGCAAGGGGTGGGTTGTGCACCCCAACCTTCAGACTCCCAGCCTGGTTTATTCCACAGCACCCTATGGCACCTCCAAGTTGTGTCAGCAGTTACAAACCATTTTAAGAGTCTAGAAGACCTAGCACAATAAATCTTACTTGAATAAATGCGAAAAGATTCTGGTTTGGTGCCAGAAACACCAGCTTCAACCAAATTTTGTTAACATTTCTAACATTTTGGAGTACCTGGCCATCCTAGTGAAGAAAGGCCTCTCTCATTCTTCTATCAAGATGTGTGCCTCAGCCATCTTACCCACTTCCCTAGTCATCCTGCAATTTATTCTCACCCTTTGCTGAAAGAATTTCTTAGGGGAGTTATCCCCAGTAGGCCCCCAAGAGAAAACCCACTCCTCCCTTGTCCTCAGCTTTGTCCTAGAAAAATTTAACTTGTCTCCTGTCTGCAGCCTCTACAAACTTAGTTTCTTACCTGCAAAACAGTCCTACTGCTGGCTATCACTTCGGCAAGGGGGATCTCAGAGTTGCAGGCCCTAATGGCAGTGGAGCCTTTCATTATTTTCCATAAAGCTCTTATCTGAACTGATCCTTCCTTCATGCCTAAAGTGGTTACTAATGCGTCTCTTAATCAGGCCATCTACCTACCTTCTCTCCCAACCCTCAAAACAAAGGAGAAAGATTGCTGCACTCCTTGGATGTACATAGAATGCTATGCTTCTACCTGGACAGGACTAAATCTTTGAGGAAAACAGACCAGCTGTTTATTATTCTTGCCACAGGCTCAGAAGGAAAACCAGTTTTTTTAAATAAACCATTTCCAGATGGATTTCCCACTGCATGTCTTTCTGTTACAGCCACCATAGTAAAAAGCCCCTGATTTGATTAGGCCACACTCTACTAGGGCCACAGCTACTTCTACCGCATTCCTCAAAGGGGTTCCCGCTAAGAACATCGTGGATGCAGCCACCTGGTCTTCTATGCATACCTTCACTAGGCACTACCACCTGGTGACTTTTTCCAAGACTAGAGCAGGTTTTGCATCTGCAGTCCTGCAGGGAATCCTCTCTTCTCCTTTATCTCCTTCCACAGGGATCCAGGGAAGTAAATAGTGTAGGAAGAAATAGACAGGGAATTGTTACGGCTAGGCTTGTATAGACCATAGGGCCGATTAACCTAGTACCAACTTATGAACTCTCTCTAAAGCTTTGGGAATCTTCCAACAGTCAGGACTACAACAGTGAAACATAAAGAACATAGTACATTTGTGTAAACTTACCATAAATGTAGATGTTAGAGTGTATTCACTGCTGCAGTCTTCCTTCCCTCCCACCTACCCCCTCAGCCTACTGGTTAAGCTACTACAATCAACCAAGGACCTACACCTCTCAACTGTGGTTTGCTTCCAGTAACACGTGGGGCCTCTTTGAGGCCACTCTATCCTCGCCCTTCTAGGGTGCACTTGGGGGCTTCTAAATGGGTCAAGAAAATACTGAAGTGATGATGCAGGCTGGCTCCCTTTGTACCTGAGCATACGGACTTCGGTAAGGGCATCTGCCAGCCTGGGAGACTACCACAGAAAATCTTTAATCAGGCCTGCCAAGGGCTTTCACAGCAGGAAATCCCAAAAGTCAGGACTGCAACAGTGAATACACTCTAACATCTACATTTTGGTAAGTGCACACAACTGTACTTTTCCAGCACAACCACTGTTGATAGGAGAGTGAAAGCTCTTAAGTAACCAATACAAATACACACTGCGCATGTAAAAACAAAAGCATACTTTACAAATGGAGGAAAGAAGCACCAACTTTTGTAATCCTTACAGTTAATATTTGAAACACACACAGTAACTAGTAAGTACAATGGTATAAAGGGGACTTTACAGCTCAGTGTAGGTCCCCTTCCATGACTGAACACAGAAAATGTACCAAGGACTATCTTGTGATTTAAGCATAAATGTAATTGCAGATGTTCTTCGTGTTTCACTGTTGCAGTCCTCTCCCGTGGGTTATCCCTGCTGTGGTACCCCTCGGCCGGGCTCCATACCAGAGTCACTGTTTTTCTGCATCTGGTGCTGTCACTTGTTGTCTGATGTCAGTGCTATAAAGGAGAGCAGTTGATGGCATTACATCAGTCTTGCTTACCGTGGAGCCCATAGCTGAAGTTCGGAAATGTGCCAATCGGTCACTACCAGAGTTTTGACTTACAGCTGAAAACATCTAAAGCCAAGTACCCAATTGGAAATCCAACAATTGTCTCCTCTGTGAAAAGCAAATACCACACCGAAACTTCCACTTGTACTACGTCACTTGTTTAGGCCCAGATCGCGACATCCACCGTTGCCAGGTCGAACCATTGGTTGTAGAGCTCTTATTGTAGCCAGCGATTTTTAGTCTTTCATCTTTGCATTCTGAAATGGCATCAGTCAGCCAACCATGCATTCTGAAATGGCATCAGTCAGCCAACCATCCATAGACATTCCGAAGAAACGTAAGGATAAAGATAGACGGACCACACAAGGCCAAGCCTTCCGACGACTCTACCGCTAGGCAGGTCTTCAGTTCTCCGGATTTCTCAGCCCCTGATGCCCGATTCGATACCTTCGCAGGCCTCTACCGAGACCCTTTGAGTCCGGTATGCTGCAGAAATCTTCTTAGCCTTCCGAGCCTTTGGTTGTCTCTGCCTCGGATGGGTCCGGAGCCATGATGCAGGCACCAGCTTCCAAGAAGGCCTCTTGCACTACCCATTCCAGACAAAAACAACATCTTGTCTTCTGACTACCGTTCCTCTCAGACTTAGATTCTCTTAGGACTAGAGGCAAGGCTTGTCCCAGCTACCTCTAGCCACCATGTTATTCCTGCTCCTCCTCCCCAAACTCAAATGCTTAAAATGGCAGAGGATCTTATCACCCTTATCAGGGGTAGTCAGGCCACAACTTCTAAAAGGAAAAGAGACCTTTCTCCTGAAATACTAACAGAACAGGATTCTGAGGAGTCTGATTATTCAGATTTTGAAGAGGAATGACCTCTGACTGCTTATGAGGATTCAGATGCAGAGGAATCCATTCCCTGTGTCTCCCCACCAGAACATGTTTCCTTTGTGGAAACCCTTCACACTCTCAGGGAGCATTTCCACTGGAATTCCCAGGACTTCCCTCAGTCTAAGAAAAGACTGAGAGTTTCTAGACCTGCCCCAGAACAGACCATTGGCCATCCCTCCTATCTTAGAGGTGGTTGAATATGTCTTCCAGGAATCCAGTTTTAACTCCTGATGCCCTCCCACCTGCTCCCAGAAAACTTGACTGGTATTGCAGAGTACCGGATTCTCACAAATACCTATACAGAAATCATGCTGCAGACCCGAAGGTCATTACACGGGGACCAAGAGGAGCTAAAGCTAGTTGTACAAAGAATCCAACTCCTTGTGACAAGGACTCCAGAGCTCTGTACAGATGGGGTAAAAAAAAAAAAAAGTATACACCTGTGCAATCTTTGCTATCGGAGCTCTCAACTGTCAGTTTCCCATGTTAAAATATGAACAATACACTTTGGAACTGTTAAAATCAAAAAAATTCTACCTTTCCTGACTGTGCCAGTTTGAAAGAGTTAGCAGATTTACTGCACTGTACTTGTCAAGTGGCTAAAACACTCACTACACTGTGGATATGACACCCTAGAAGCCTCAAGCAGGGCATCGGTGTCAGGATCTGTCATTAGGAGACATGCATGGTTGAAGGAACAACCTCTCCCCTGATCATGTCAAATCTAAATTACTTGATGCACCCTTGGATAAGGACCGCTTGTTTGGAGAAAAAGCAGAAGAGGTACTTGAAAAGATGGAGACAAAGCAAAATCTATGCAAACAGTAACAAATTTCCTTCAGATACAACCTCCTAGGTTCAGCAGGAATTTTCCCTCAAAACACTGGTCCTTTCCTGCACGTAGCAGACTGGGGCAAGGTAAGCCCCGCAGGGACAGACCACCCAGACTCCCACCCCAGAACCAAACAGTGGACCACTTTCACTCCAAAGGTAGGAAGTTCTAAGCCATCCCTCTAGGGTAAAAACTCTCAATGACTCTCTCTCCCCTCTGCCCTCTCACCAAACACTAGGAGGGAAGCCGCTCCCTCTGCAAAGAAAATTGGTTTTCTGTAACAAAGGAACAATGGGTCTTTTTTCAAGGATACAAATTTTCCTTTAACGAACTCCCAGCTCTAAGAGAGTACCCAGACCTACCTCCAAATCAGTGGGCATAGGCATTGAAACAAGTCCAAACTCTCATGTCCCAAGGGGCTGTAGAACATGTCCCCTCAGATCAAACAGGCAAAGGCTTTTATTCCAGACTACTCCTTGTTCCCAAAAAGAGGGCACTTGGTGCCCCATCCTGGATCTATCCACTCTGAACACCTTCCTGGTGGTCCCCAAATTCAAGGTGCTAACCTTACAGCAGCTGCTGCCTATGCTGACAAAAGATACTTGGTTAGTAACCCTAGATCTAAAAGATACCTACCTCCACATCCTGCAGGAAATTCCTTCATTTCAGAGCAGGCTTGCAACACTTTCAGTTATCTGCACTACCCTTTGGCTCATCTACTGCTCCCAGGGTATTCACCAAATGCTTAGCCCTGGCCATAGCCTTCTGCAGACAGAAAAATACACACATTTGTCCTGATCTGGATAACTGCCTCAGTCAGGCAGACTGCAAAGAAAAGCTCCTTCTCTTTGCCAATACCCTCCTAACCTCCTTGGGGTATACCATCAATGAGAAGAAATCAAACCAAACCTCCTCCAGGAAGATCATTTTCATGGGAGCACTGCTGGACACAAAATCCCAAATGGTCTTCTATCCCCAGAAAAGCAGAGCATTCTTGCTCTCTTTCACCCAGTTGGTTTCCAGGACTCGCCTCACTGCCAGGAAGTTCCTGCAAGCCTTGGGGTACATGGCATCTTGCATTTTTCTAATTCCGCTTGCCAGGCTTCACATGAGAACACTTCAATGGAACCTAAAGAACCTTTGGTGTCGGCACTCTCCGCCTCGAGACCTCTCTTCCTCTGATCCCCTGTATAAGGGCCAAGTTTCTCTGGTGGACAGAGGCCTGTGCTCAGTACAAGGGTCTTTCCTTCACCCTTTGGCCAAACCAGCAAACCATTGCCACCGACGCCTCAGACATAGCTTTGGGCACTCATCTAGAAGTCAGGTACTCCCAAGGTCTTTGGGGGTGCACAGCACCTTCCCTTACACATCAACCAGAAGGAAATTATGGCAGTACAAAAGGCTCTGACTTCCTTCAAACCCAGCTCCGGGTTCTCTTTATCAAAACGGACAACCCCACAGTAATGTGGTACATCAACAAACAGGGAGGGACCCAATCTTATCCTCTGTGCAGGCTAGCCATGAACCTCTGGCTGACCTGCCTCTTTCACAGGACTACACCTGATAGCCCTATACCTGCCAAGGATCAATAACACCCTGGCAGACCACTTAAGCAGAAACTTACTGGACCCCCATGAATGGCAGCTCCACATTAAAATCTTTTTACACATCCCTCGGGTGTGGGGGACTCTGGAAGTGGATCTCTTTGCTTTACTTTGCATCTCAATCATCAGCTTAAAAAATTCTGTACCAGGGAGTATCACCACCTTGCGTGGAAGGTGGATGCCTTGACCTTCCCCTGGAACACCCTCTTTGTGTATGCATTCCCTCCTCTGCCTCTTATTCCAGAGGCCTCCCAGTCAGCTTCCCCTGATCTCAGACCTCTTAACTCAAATTTGGGGGGGTGGTGCACCCAGATTTGCAGACTGACTGTCAGCATGGCTAGTACTCTAAAGGCAAACAAGGGGCCCCTTTTAAGCAAACCGGTCCTAGATATTATCACAGAGGCCAGAAGGCCCAGCACCAGAAATTCTTATGCAGGAAAATGGAAAAGATTTTGCTGCTGGAGTCATTCCAGAGGGGGCAGTACCTCACAGCCTTCCATCCCTCTTATCCTGGGCTACCTAGTGGTGCTACGTAATAGTGGCCTCTCCTTCTCTATTAAAATCCACACCATTTCAGCTCATTTTGATAGAGAACAGACCCTGTTCTCCCATCCTTTGATTAAACAATTCCTCAGAGGGGCTTCTAATATCAGACCTCTCAGAAGGCCATCCACTCCAGCCTGGGACCTGAAATTATGTTTTGGAAAAACTAACTCTACCACTCTTCGAACCTGCTGCTTCAGCAGAACTAAGATTCCTCTCCCGGAAGACAATCACCTCAGCCAAGAGAGTTTCAGAACTTCAGGCACTGATGGCCATTGAGCCCTTCGTCATCTTTCATGCAGACATGGTCTCCCTAAGGATTAATCCCTCCTTTATGCCCAGGGTGGCATGTAATGCAACTCTCAACCAGGCCATACAGCTACCCACCTTCTTTCCTAACCCTCAAAACAAGGGGGAAAGAATTCTGCACTCACTAGATGTGCACAGACAGCTCAGATACTATCTGGACTGTACTAAACCCTTCAGGAAAACAGACCAACTACTTGTCAGCTTTGCTCCAAGGGCAGAGGGAAAGCCTATTTCAAAACAAACCATTTCCAAATGGATATTGCACTGTATCCATTTCTGCTATAGATTGCATGGGAAAACCCCCTAAGTCTATTTGAACCCATTCCACTAGGGCAGCCTCCACTTCCAAAGCATTCCTCAGAGGAGTTCCCACCAGGGACATCTAGAAAGCTGCCACCTGGACTTCTGTCCATACCTTTACCAAGCATTACCACCTACCTCCTGTTTTTTTAAGGCTAGGGCAGGGTTTACCCCTGCAGTTCTGCAGGGCATGCTGACCCATTCCTAGGTCTCTTTCTAAGCCTACCACTCCTCTTCTCAGCTTTGGGAATCCTCCCACAGGTGATGACTACAACAGTGAAACATGAAGAACATAGTACAGTTGTGTACATAAATGTAGATGTTTGAGTGTTTTCACTGTTGCAGTCTTGGTTTCCCACCCTCCTTTCCCTTCTATCTTTTTGTAATTGAGACATAAGTTTCAAAAGATGGCTTTTAGCCACCAGGACCACTTTATCATATTTACTTGGGTCTCTGATGGGGTTAGGGCATGAAAAACTGATGTAATGATGTATGCTGCTCTTCTTTATAGCACTGACGTCAAACAGCAAGCAACAGCAGCCAATGCAGGAAAACATTGACTCTGGTATTTGGGCCGTCCGAGGGCTACCACAGCAGGGGATAACCCACAGGTGATGACTGCAACAGTGAATACACTCTCTAACATCTACATTTATGGTAAGTGTACACAACTGTACTTTCTCTCTTAATGTCAGACAGCCTGCTATATTTTTCATCTTTATATTCATAATTTGTACAGTCAAAAATGCAAATGTGGATAAAGGGGTAAAAATCTTTTTGAACATGCTGCTATGGAAAACTCATTAACTGGTTGCAAACTTTGACCTCTTTCTCCAAACTAGGGCATTCTTGCTTTCAGTAGCAAACATCAGGTAAGGACTTTTCCTACTCAGCCCCAAAAAAAGTAACTCTGACCAGAATCTCACTGGGCATTCGTACAGACTTTGCCAGTCAAGACTTGTATAGAAACTAACATCTCACTCTCTTCGACTTTTAGTTACTTCTTTCTTAGCCCTCATGTTTCTGATGGATTGAAGGACTAGAACCTGCAAAGCTGTACGTTATCTTCCTTTTTGCACAGGCAACTCCCTTTTCTCCTTTGACTGAGGGGAGACATAATGGGGAAAGGAGCAGACAAAGAAAACAGAGGCTAATAAGAATCCAACATGTCTACAGTAAAACCTACCCCCATAGCTTCTGCCGTAGCACGTGCCCTATGATCTTATTTTGATATCATCAGGTTCTATCTTGTTTAGTATTTTTCTACTCATTGTACTGTTAAAATATTGCCTACTAGGATCCATATTCTTGTCCATCTGCTGCTCAGTCTTGTTTACCCAACACTTTATCTGACCCCCTTTGGTGAGACTGACATCCCCACAAATTATCACATTAATAACAAGGTCCCAAGCACGCAGTCAGTTGTGAGGGACTTTGGCACCCAGGTTGATAAGCAAATTGACTTTAGACCACAACATTTTCTTTGTACAGAAAGCTTTCTACATGGCCCACCTCATTAGTAAGAGTATCTCATACAGGAAAAGGAGGTCATGACATCCCTGTATTCTTCCCTTATAAGACCCATTATTGAGTGCAGTGCCCCTTTCGGTATGTACCTCCCAAAGCACATGCAGCAGATGGAGAGTTCATAGAGGTTACTCACCAGGAAAATCTAGGGCCTCAAACATCTATCCTACATAGATAGGCTAAAGGCCCTGCCCCTCTACTCAGTCTCGTACAGACTTCTCAGAGGTGACCTCTGCCTGGCATACAAAGCAATCTCAGAACCTGCCTTGATGGGACTGCTGCATATCCACAAGTCGAGCTCTACTCGAGTAACCTACACTCAGGACCTCAACCTGGTCTGTGACATCAGTAGGACTTGGTGGGACAGATTTGTGACCCAGAGACGACTCCTGTGGAATAGACTCTCTCTCCACATCAAGCAGAGTACTTCATTAACCCTTAGTACAACCTAGATAACTGGATGGGGAGCAGAAAATACACCCTGGGTCCCTGCTGGACAGGGACATCAGGTGTTGACTTGTCAGAACATGGGCTAAATTCTTGGCTAGCCTTGTAAGGGCCACAGGGCCAATAGCCTAGCATCTTCCTATGATCCTATGTCTGTTTTTGCTTCCTTTAATGTTGAACAGTCCTGAAAGCTGCACTGGCACAGTTGTGCCATGCTTTATCGTGTTCCCCTCCTTGTCTCAAAAAGCAGACAAGAGGAATTATGGCTTTATGGATTTTCAAACTAACAGGCTTGATTTTTACCTTCTCCCAAGGGCCCTGGTTATTTCTCTGTCTCAGTTTTTTTTTTTTTAAATTAATGGAAACAGCCTTTGCATGTGTACATGATTCCCTTTGCCATCCCCAGGGCCCCTTATAATAGACTGGCACCCCCTTTTTCTCTTCCATCTTGCTAGACCATCCATAGTGCCAGTATAGATATGAAAGGCCTTTTCATGTTTTGAAACAAAAAAAGACCCTATTTGCAGTACAGTATATCTGCAGAACAGTCCCCCACTAGTCTCATCTTTTGCTGTGACAGTGAAATTCCCTTTACTTGTGTGTACTACAAGCATACAGAAATGTAATGCATGACAGTGTTGTTTGCATATATGGTCTCTAGCCCCAACTGTGTTTTTTGTGGTATGTCTACTGTGGGTTCTGTCAGCTTGAAGGGGAGACATCTGCAAGGCACTGGGGTAGCAGACTGAAATGCTTCTTCAGGATTTCTGTCCACTTCCCCCATACCCTTTGAAAAAATCAGAATGCAGAGTTTATCCCTACTAGTGCTACATTCAATACCCTCCTCCTTTTCCTTGATGCAGTGTATTTATTTCATCCTACTTTGCTTTGATGCCTGATATTTCAGCTAATACTACTTTTGTATCTCCCTGATAGTGCCTGGACTGTTACGCACTCTGGTTACAGATTTGAACTTCTCTTGGTGCTCTCACTTCTTTTGTTGTTAACCTTAAGTTACAGAGGCCCTTCAATATTGTCCTGAGCTCCCCTGATTGGGATATCATTTTTTATGCATTCTTCTATCAAACACTACCTAACATGCTCACCATGGTTTTGAGACACATTCCCTCATAACTGGCTGATTTGTTTATATTAAGCAAGTTGGACATGCAGCTTCACAGTGTTTAGCAGTGTCCCCACTTTGTGCATCGTTGTACATATCCTGACAAATATTCTCATAAAAGTTTCAGAACATTTTACAGAAGGTCAGCTATTAAATCTTCTGAATATAGTCCTTGCATCAAAGCAGTAGCTTCTCTTTGAATTTTTTAATCTCACATTTCTGCTGCAGCATTTAAAAACAATGAACATCTTACTTGTATAAACACATTGTCATTATAGACCCAGTATCCTAGCAGTATTATAGAGAGAAGTGGTAAGTTGCGTTCTTATTAAAAAAAAAAAAAGTTTTGTAAATATAGCAGTTTGTCAGTTTCTGATTGCCTTTATGAAATTAATTTGACCCTACTTCATATACGCCACTAATTTTGTATTGATTTCAGAATTTCTTATAAAATTTTCAATACAGATGCTCCAGGCCTACACTGAGCATTGCATGAGCGAATAGATGTGGAGACAAGGATGCAACCTGTCAGATGCTAGGTTAGGTAGGCGTAGCCCTTTCAGCTTTCCAAGGTGGGGCCCATGCTTGTTTGCTCTGGACACCGTT
Source organism: Protopterus annectens (assembly GCF_019279795.1). Classification (NCBI taxonomy): domain Eukaryota; kingdom Metazoa; phylum Chordata; order Ceratodontiformes; family Protopteridae; genus Protopterus; species Protopterus annectens. The sequence goes on from NC_056725.1 coordinate 1,985,704,650, forward strand.
GTGTCAGTCAGAAGGTTGGTATATGTCTCTTATCTGAAGCTAGGGTTGTAGCCAGTGATATGCATGTTGTACTCAAACCTGAATGTTGCTGCTTCCAGTACACACATCTCAGTGTGGACATGTACTCACCCCTCCAAATACTAACACAGGATACATGGGAGTATGTACTTTCTTTCTGAATTAGACAATTAACTGCCATACAAATGTGGTTATTGCAAAGTATTCCTGTGGCACATGCACTGTTTGTGAACTGCTATACTGTAATTATTAAGTTACTCACTTCTGAACAGTTTGTGGTTTGTTTGTGTTGACATTAGTGCAGGCTGCTCAACTGGACATATTTCAGTACTGAGTTATGCCTACCTACACCCTTGTTTTTGCCTGAATACACAGGTATGTCGTACCTTTGGGTAGGGGTGCAGAACTGCAAAGAGCATTTTTTATTATCATGTGAGGTTTATCTCCCTGAACATACAGGGTTGCTGTGTACCTGTTAGTCTATCGAGGAAAGTAGTCTGTCTGCGTAGCTCCCACCTGTGGACATATCCAGATGGTAGCTAGAGGTTAGCCTATTATTCTTTGTCTGTGCACCACACCAGTGTGTTCAGCACTGGCACAATGGCATTGTCACAGTTGGTTGCTAGCAGTACATGGCTACATCCTGTGATATTTCTGTGTTGTACTCCTACATAAGGGCATGCTTGTGGAACTCCTTCCAAAGCTATTTGCAGTGTGTGTAACAGCAGGAATGCTGATATGCCTGTGTGTTTCTGCCTCTGCCAGGCCTCAGATACTCTCAGGTATATATTTGAACAGCCTCAGTGAAAGGTACATATAAGTGAGATACACCTGCAATATATTACAGACATATTGCAGTTGAGACTTTCTTGGGAATCTGAGCATATGTATTACTACACCTTTTTCTGACGTGCAAGCAGTGTCTACTCTCACCTATTGACATTATTCATTAAGTGCGATTCCCCACTTTTCTGCCTAATGTTAGTACTTTTCAGAGTAATTCAGAGGGGCACAGCTAACATTTGTTTACAAATCAGGGACATCCCTGTAAAGCAGTCACAGTTGGGGAGTCTGGCCTCTGCCCTACTCAACTTTGCCAGTATTTATCCTGGTCTGATACTGTGTGGTGTTTGTAAGGTGCTACTGTAACATTATTCCCTGCTAGAAATGTCAGTTTGCAGTCTAAAAACAATATATTTTTTTATCTTGATATTGGATACAAATTTTTTTTCATGCAAGCATTAGCTATGTCATAATAACTCACTTAAAGTAACATTTTTGAGTCTGGCCACCAGAACCCTTTTTGTGAAAATGTTCTTCTGTTTGCATGCTTGCATTTGACTTAGTTCTGTGGCTTGGGTTGGCCACGCTTCATTCCCCTTATCATTCTCCCCCAAGTTCTTGTCCACCCCTTTGTACACTGCAGTTAAACATCTGTCTGTACCCAACTCTTCACATAATCCACTTCACCCTCCACCCTCAAAACCTTTGTCTCCAACCCTCCCCTCATAATCCTATTCATTTTTCTAACATCCACTTTCACTACTTCTGTATCCCTCCACCTACACTGTCTGTCTTCACTCTCATTTCTACATAATCTCCATCTACCATCCTCTGTCAGCCTTCTGCCTCACCTTATCTCTTCACTTTTAGAGATTGGAGGAATGATGATTAGACCACTAGTATAAACTCCGGCCTCTAATCAACTACTGCTGTTCTATATACTTCTTTATGAGCTTTCAGTACTGCCTTACCTTACTTTACATGCATGTGTACTAGTTTTCAGCACTGTAACTTAAGATCTTATCAATCTGATAGATATGTGGTTCTCTGCTGTCATTTCTGGTTCCTCAGACAGTCATCTTTTTCCTTGGCTCCCTCTGGTGCACTCCCTACAGGCACTATGGACAGGGGGTTATTCATGTCCTCTGTGGTTCCTGGCATGCCATTGTTGGGCAGTGGTGAACCACTCTCTGTTAGGCCCAGGGTAAATCAGCAGGGAATAGATGTTTTTCTGGCAAAGTGGATTCTGTTCTTTCAGAACACCTTGTAAGCAAAAAAATCTCTTATCTTCTCCAATTTCACTCACTTTGTATTGGAGTGATTAATTGGGCTTGATTTGGAGATTAATTCAGGCTATTGACCCTGTACTACACTGGATCAAGAGGATCTTTCTTGACCCTGTATTACGCTGGATCAAGAGGATCTTTCTTGACCCTTGATGTAACTATCACTATTACTTCTTTTCAAGGTAAGGGCACATCTCTGCACAGAAAAAATAAGTACTTTCTACCTTTTTCCAAACTATATTGTAATTTTATCACTATCCGGGATTTTTCTTGTACTGTGATTTCTCACTGCTGCTTTAATTTTTAGTTTCCTTTATTTTTGAAGTTAACACTGTTTACGGAGGAAGTTGTAATTCTCTCAAGTGCTATTTGAAATTTCATGTAGTTGCTTTCATAACTTTCCTGGGTTCCTTTTCTAATTTACCTTTATAGTAATTCCTGATCTTTGTTGTCCTCCTTTCCACTGCTGCATGTTCATTCACATTTTATAAGTACTCTTGCATAGACATTTCTAGCTTTTTCAGCTGCTCTTAGTCTGTTTTGTTCTCTTTGTTGTTTTTGCTTCCATATAGACACCGTAAACTCCACTGCCAATCATGAGCGGACAGGTGATCCGCTGTGGCGACCCCTAACCAGGAAAAGCCGAAAGAAGAAGAAATCCATTAGATACCTACTTTGACTATTATTCCATATCCTTTTTGCTTTTGTTATGAACATTTTCAAATCTTCAGTTGTCTGATGGTAATTTTTTCAGCTTATTTAATTGTGTTATGTATGTATGTATGTATGTGCCGTGTAATTGCTGATATACAGGTGAAGGTCTGGCAGAGTCAGAGGCATTGCAGCACAGACAGGCTGAAGCTGAGCAGTAGCTTTAGCAGTTTGCAGTATCTGTGGCATTATGGTATATCTGATTGACGGGCATCCTGTTTGTATGCCTAGTTTAATGCAGACCCATTTCATCAATGACATTTACACTCCATATTTCAGTTCTTCTGGATAATGGGTAGCGTAAGGTTCTACTCCTCTTCTTCTTTCACTGATAGATAATTACAACATTTATGGCATTGTGAAGTGAGACACATTATATCTTTTGCTTACAGTTGACATCCTGCACCTTTCATTGTCACTTTTTTAGGTAAGGATGGATAGTACTTGGGACACCTTGCTATTAAATGTGTTTCTGTAGGACTGAATTCTGTAAATTTATTTCAAACAGGTGCTTCGCGACTCCCATTTAAGGGCTTGTGAAGAGTAGAGTGCATGCCTTGTTAAGTATGTTTTTGAGTGACTTAAATTCTGAAAATTCAGCTGAAGCAGGTGACCTTGCTACTCCTTAAGGGGTGCTAGAGTAAACCGCTGTTTTCATGGATTTTAATGACATTGTATAGAGTACAAACATTGTGTATTCTTTATCAACTGCTTTGCAAACCTGAGTGGCAGTAAAGTAGGGTTTGAAAGTACGGTCTACTGAACAAACTAGTATTGGATGTTCCATTGATATAGACACTTCTCACATGTTTGCTACCTATTTTTTTCCAGACGTTTTTTTTTTTTTTTTTTTTTTTTTATCTTTACCTGTTCACTTTCCTCCATCCACTGTTAACCAGGCAAAATAAAAACACAAGTTTGCCACAGCAGTTTTCTGGCAACTATTTATTTCTCCTCTTTTTATTTTGAAACCAGTGTCATTGTGTTTCCTAAATGTGGAAAGGTGAATCATTTGCTAGCATGTTTAACTGCAAGACTTTGTGCTTGAACTGTTGCTTTTTTTCAGTTTTTTACAGAATGTTAATATAACAGCAGTATTTTGTATTATTGAACTTGGATTTTTGCTCACAGCTTAGCGTAGTTGAGAAGCATGAAAAGTCTGTTTTCATCTTAATATCCAGTCATAAAAATGGACTTAATGGTCACAGGCTAAGAAAACATGTGGAAGGAACACTTTCAAAATAGTTTAGCCTAACTGGTTGCTTTAGAATGACAAATAGCATTTCACACTAGAAACTAAACAGGCATCCGATTTAAATGCCCTAGAAGGTCTACAGTAGTCAATTATCCAAATGTCGATTATCCAAAACGTCAATTATCAGAACACAGCCTTCCAAAGTAATTGGGTAGGAAAAATCATGACGTCCGAATATGTAAACATTATACATATCTACCTGTCTGCATTTTCTGAGCTTGTATTGCAATGATATGCTCTGCCATTTTGTACTTAAAGTGAATTTTGGTTTATTTTTCTTGTTTAATGTTCATCAAAAACATTTTTAGAAGTTTTTATCAGGTTCGCTTGTATATTTGATTATCTGAACAGTTTGATTATCCGAACTGTTAATCGACTCTACTGTATTTTCAGAATTGCAATATAAAGAAACTATCACAAACTGGACAGACTTGGGCACACAAACTGTAGAACTTTGCCTTTAGTAATCCAGTGGACTACGTAAGCATTTGGTACTGCATAGTTTATTAGCATGCCTGTCTTTGATACATTTTTTATGAAAATTGGCTGCAGTTTCAGCCTTCTGTTCCTGCTCAAAGAATGTTATTATCCGATGTCCTGGCACTTGCTTCTCTGTTCCTGAACTGATTTGTTGCTCATGGGTCCTGGTGCCCTTTCTGTTGTATTTGGAATATAGCTGTATTGCTCAGTGAGGTCCAGCAAATTCTGAAAATGTTGCACACTTATTTTTACTTGACCAGGCTATATGCATACAACTGCAGATTTAATAGTGAGAGTTATGAACTAAAGCATGCATCAGCTGATTCATGTGGGTGTGTGAGTATACACACACACACACACACACACTAGGTTGTTTTTTTGTATGGCGAGTCCTGGAGTATTTCGAGGAAGCTTGTGGACTTTGTGGTTTGAGGGACGCTCATTGTGTTGGTCTGCTAAGCATATTTAACATCGTTCAGTTTTACTGACTATAGAATATGTAGAAAAGGTTTGGATTAAATGTAACCAGCTAATTTGTGTGCATATTGTGATGAGCTATATAAAATCTTGTGAAATGTGGTGAGTTTTTTTTTTTTTTTTGTTATTATTGTTAATTTACTATTGTATTCTCTGATCTATATATATATATATATATATATATATATATATATATATATATATATATATATAGTATTATTTATTTATTTATTTATTTTTTGTTTTCTGTTCAAGGTTAAGGAAAGGTTTGAAACTATCTTTGCTTAAAGTGGGCACAAGGCAGAAAATTAACCCTGGACCCAGACTCCATTTCATCTCAGGATGCATACAAGTACAGTGGATAAGTGTACAGACCCCTGTTAAAATGCCAGGTTTTTTTTGATATAAAAAAAAATGAGACCGCAATAAATCATTATAAAACTCTTCCCACCTTTATTGTGACCTGTAACCTGTAAAATTCAGTTGAATAACACAAAAAAACTACAATAAGCTGGTTGCATAATTGTGCACACCCTTAAGCTAATGCTTTGTTGAAGCACTGTTTAATTTAATTACAGCATTTAATCTTCTTGGGTAGGAGTCAGCTTGGCACATCTTGACTTGGCAATATTTGCCCACTCTTCCTTACAAAAGTGCTCCAGATTATATAAAAAATCTGGCATTTTAACAGGGGTGTGTACACTGTTCTTATATCCACTGTAATTGCTCACACTCTGCACACCAATATCTGTAGGTAATTTATTATTTATTTTATTTATTTACATTTGTTTACCAGGAAATTCCAACTGGACGCAGATCCTTTTTCAGCGGATGCCCTGGGAGAAAAGCTCCACATAATGTACGTGATAAACAGATACAAAGTTAAAGAACTGTCTGTCCAAGAAATGTGCAGGGTATGACAGTGGCCTAGTGTTACTAAGAAGGTTTTAGACTAATGTGATCAGTTTATACCACAAATTATAATGAAATATTGGCTGAATAAAATGCTATGAATTGCAACACTCATTTTTCTATATTCAGTCTTTGATTCTCTCATTTTCTAATCGGGGTCATGGGGAAGTTGTAAACTATCAATGCAAATTATCATGACATAAAATGGAAGTGAGGCAAATAGACTGGCATCTTGCCAAGAATTATATCACAGGACATATACACAAGATTTGCTTATATATTGCATAGACACGTATGGGCGATTTTTTGTTTATAGTTGCACCAATTCACTTAATATTTCACGTAGAACAGAATGCTACTAAAAATTGTTGAACGGTTTTGTTAAAGTACTAGTAAGAGAAAAAGTGTGTTGTGTGTTGGCTTTATCAGCTGTCTTCTGTAAAGATAGAGGCGAGGTCATTTTGTGTTCGCTAGCCACAGAAAATTCACATGAAGTCCAGTGTTATTAAAGAAGGAAGTAAAGTTTGATTTGGTTTTAGCTAAAAATGTTCAGACCATTTGTAGTTTGTGGCTAATCAACTAGCACCCTCGCCTTTGGACGAGAGGATCAAGAGGCTGTGGATTTATTCCCATGCAAGGTGAATGGATTAATTTTTCAAATTGCTGTTAATGCAGTGCAGCATTTGATGCTGCTCCATTTCTGTACCTACTGTCCTTCAGATGAGATGTTACATCTGCTCAAGTTCATGGTAGCTTAGGTCGATGTAAAAGAAACCACAGCACTGGTCAAAAGCATTAGGGGGTTCTTTATTTAACACAACATAAACATTATTTACACACATTATATATTTATATATATATATATATATATATATATATATATATATATATATATATATATAATTTTATCATTTTTGTTACAGGGTTCTCATTCTATAATTGACCCCCCCCCATCTCAACCATAATCTGATATTTCACAATATACCTGCCAAAATCTATTTCTCATTAAACAAAGCTTAATTGTCTTTCATTCCAAATAACCCATATTACTTAAAATAAATTGTCTACCCTTCTCACATATTTTTTTATGATATCCATATGTTTTCGTATTTATATTATTTTCTATTAATATTCTCAGTTTTGCTTCACACTTTTTCCAGCGTTTCCTCATGCTTTCAAGTTTCAGAAAAATAAAACATGCTGTATCTCTGTCCACAAACTAAACACTTTTAGCTTTCTTTTTATATCACATGTTCCTCTTTACTGGTGATTAATTTATTACCAGTCTCCATAGGAATCCTGACACTCCGTCGTAGTACACAACTTTTTCCTTGCTTTAATCACTTCTTGTGTTAAGTTTGCCAATGGATTTATGTAATATTGTTTCATCACATTATTATACCACATCCTTCTGTCTGTCCCTATGTCATTAGTTTTTGATTTCCATGTTAGTATTTTGTCTGGATTAATATTTAATTTCTTCATTTACATATTTTTTTTTTTATTCTTAATGTCTTTCAAAAATGTTTATATTTAAACGTTCTTACCATTAAGTTCTCATTTTCTTTCTTTACTGACTTTAGACAAGCTTAAAGAAGGAAAACAAACTGGATTTTGTAACCCCAATTCCCCCCTCATCTTCACTCGCATATACAGCACACCTCTTTTCACTGGGTTTCGTCTTGATCCTAATATGAAAATACACATTACACAATTTTTTTCTGGGATCATATAAATATTTGACTTGTATGCTATTTTTTCTGTTAATACTGAATTGACGAGATAAATCTTTTCCCCAAATGCTAATCTAAATGCCTTCCACTGAAGATATACCCCCGGATTCACGAATCCTCCATGTAAGACTTAATAAGTCTTACTCTGAGGCTGCAGTTGAATGGTACGATGTCAGCGTGCCATGAATATTCATGAGGGCACACTAACTCAACCGTAAGTCTAACACAGACTGTGTAGGAAAGCAGGGGGCATGTCCGACTGCCGAGCAGTCTAAATGTCCATGCCCCTGCAAGGGTTTGAAAAGTAAAATGAAAATACACAAGAGCGTGTCCGCTCAAATGTCCTTGCAACCCAACACCGCACTCCCTGACATTGTAAACCCCCATCACAGTTATAAAACATAAAACATTAATTTTATTTTCTTTAAATTCCCGAAATAGCTCCCCGTATTTGCGCGTGTGTGCTCATTGCTTAGCTGCAATTAGCAATTCCACCATGTTAGAGCATAAGAAAGAAATGTGCAAATCACACAAGATAGCAATAGCGTAATGGTAGAGTGCTCGCACAAAGAGGAGGCATTCACTGTTCGGGTCCCACCACTCCCCTTCTTATTTATGTTTTAAATCAGTATATGAAATAATACCTGGCATATATGATTAAAATATTAGTAAAAAGCAGTGAAATGGCCTATGTATCAGTGAAGAAAATATATATTTTTAAAGGATCCTGATATATAATTGCCCACAGTTAAGCAGCGCTTTACCCAGCGCAATAGAGTTGCCCATAGTTAAATAGCGTGCCGAGCCAACCAGGGCACCGTAGGGCAACATAGAGCAAAGTTGCTTAAAACACAGCCACACCCCCTAGCCTGTCTGGACAGTATTAAAATAAAATGAATGACAAGGTTCGAACCCAGGACTCTGTGCACCATAATCAAAGTACTGAATCACTAAACCATGACAGCTTAGGAGAAACGGCCACTGTTAACATACATATACTTAGAAATGGTTGAGTAACCATTACTAAGCAGGTCTGCAGTCAGCCGAGAATTTTCAAAAATGGCCAATCACAAAAAAGTGCGGGAAATGCGACATATTTAAGCCCCATAGGCGGGGAATACTCGCCATAACTGATTGCAGCTCACATCTGCAGTTAGAATGTCTGGTGCTGGAGAGGGTACACGCTTCCGAGCTCAACGTTGGGGCATCAGGGAGTCGAAATACATGGTTTGGCTCCTTGTCCACCATCATGAGTCAAGACTCCTGCAGGGCCAGTTCCAAGGGATGGCGTACAAGGCAGAGGCTTGGAACCGGTTAGCTCATGACCTCACCAGTGTGTCAGGCATTCCTCGGAATGGTGAGCAGGTCTGTCTCCACCATGCAGAGCTGAAGAGACTGAAGCAGAACTGCCTGAACCAATGGATACAGGAGGCCCGTGGGATGCAAGATGAGCCATAACTGAGTAGGTAGCCATGGAATGCAGTATGTAAGAATTGATAATTGATTCTGTATAATGGATAGGTATGTCTCTATATCCCTTCATTTAATTCACAGCTGCAGGTGACCGTGCTGCGAATCAGCAAGCCTATGCAGATAGGCTGCTAAGGCTGCGCCACCAGGCAGGTTAGTGATTTATTCTGCATGTATTATATAAAATAGGGGAGAGAGCATGAAAGAAAGTGTTGGAGTCCAATAATACAGCCATAAAATGCCCTGAATAAGTCCTGTGCATGTACTGTCATAAAAAAGTCAGAGAGCCAGAAAAAAAAATGTAGTAACCCATTAAGAAAGGTAAAATATGTCCGGAATAATATCTCTGCAGGTAGTGTCATATAAAATAAGTGAGCGAGCCTGAGCAATCCTGAAAAAGTGTTCTAACCTATTAATAAAGGTATAATATGTCTTGAATATGTCTTTCATATGCACTGTTATATCAAATAAAGGAGTGAGCCTGTGGAAAAGTGTGTAATGTAATTAATAAAGGTATAAAATCTGGAGTGCGTCTGTGTCATTTACTTTGAAATGTTGTTGTACCCTTGCATTATACAAATAGTACTGTTTTAATACGTGCTGGCACCCCCAAGTTGTGCAGTCCCATCTAAAGTGGGTGGTGGAAGTGCTAGTAGCTGTGAAGCATGTATACAGTCCTCAACAGTCAGTTACTGACTGGCATGCATAAGTAAATCTGGCACACGAGTAGCATGTTAATTTGTTCCCCAGAAATGTGAGTGTGCTTAAAGAAATGCAGGGTTCTGTACAAAATGAAGTGAAAATGTCACGTGAAAACATCCAGATATGTGGATAAAGAAATATAAATGAAATCAAGAAATATGTAGCAGTAACATCTGCATCTTGGACAGTTAGTATGTCAGATATAGGTCCGGTATATATTGAACTAGCCAAATCCATTACACAACCTAATGCATGTTGGCAAGTGTAATAATACATGTAGGGGATATACACTTGCAGTCAGTAGGAATGTAGTGTAGACTAAAAGTACTTATAAGGTGTTAATTGAGGTTTCTTTCTACACCTTACTGTATGTGCATAAGCCATGCAATTCCACACCTCAGTGGGTATGTGTAGTCTCAAATATTTGTTGGGACATATGTCCTATTGTTCTATAAATATTTGCATTTACTTTGATGCATGTGCCCTGTTCAAACACCACAATCATGGTGGCCTGTTGCTACCAGTCATTCCTGCATGCCGTTGGAGTATCCACTGTCGTTCAATATATGCATGCGTTATGCTTGCTGTTCAACTATTGGAACCTTGGTGTGTTGGGTTAATGGGAATATTACTGAATGCTGTTGTTTATGTTGTAATTAAACGCACCTAATCACAGAACGTATGGGAAGGCCGGTCCCAGTGGACCCACCTGTCCCTTCTCAGCTAGCGAGTGCACCTGGCACCAGCAGGTCCGGTGCCCAGCCCGGGCTCCCCTCCGTTGGTCCTGTGCCACCTTCGGGTGGAAGCGCTGCAGGGGATGGAGCTCGCCCCCCCCCATGCAAGCATGGACAGAGAAGGGCCACCTGTCACCCTTCGAAGGGTCCGGGCTGTGGTGTGTAGGGAGATCCAGCGTTCAGTCGCTGATCCCCTATGCCAGCTCGAGGCGAGAGTGGTGCATCTCACGGGTGAGCCTGCCCATCCTATGCAGCCCCCAGCACAGCCATCCTCAGGGCTGTGAAGGTGCAGTGGTGACTGCCCATGGGTGGGGATCTCAGTTCCACTGTTGCCATCTGTGGGCTCATGGGCTTGCGATTTCTAAACATCCGTCCCTGTCAATTGTGTTCACCCACCCCATGTCCCCGTGTGTCATACACGGGCCCTGTATGCATCTTGTTTGTCTTGTTTGTTAACCTCCCCAACCATACCTACTTCCTCTACCTCACTTTCCATTCTCACCTGAAAAAAAAAAGGGCAGTCTGTACCCACAAAAACAATTACACCCCATACATAGCTGCCCATTTCGCACACATGTCCGCTGGACATGCAAACTGATAATTATAATTGGCAGTACAACATACTTTGTTGTCCTCACCCCTCTCCCAGGGGTGGAAGGTTTCAAATATCACTCCAGATTTATTGTATATGCATAGCTGTTGCTGGAAAGAAATGGGCAGCTATGGACCTTCCCTACACCCGTCCTGCACTTGTTTACCTACTGTCTGTCCCTCTTTGTGCCCCCTTTTTCACCACTTTCCTATCTCCCCATTTTCTTTTCTTTCAAAGAAATTAGCGTGGGGGTTAGAGGGAGGTAAGCACTTTTAAGCAGTAGTAAGCGTGTTTAAGTGAGTGTGCGCTTAGTTAAGTATAGCTAAATGTTGCGCAAACCCGCTTACAACTGCTTAAAAGTGCCTTAGTCACTCTGTCAGGGCCCTTGTTCTGCTCAGCTTCAAAAGAAAAAACCTCTGCCAGTCTCGAACCCCAGACCATTGACACAATAGACTGCATGAATTACTACTAAGCCACAGCAGATATACAAATAACTTGGTGCTGAATTAAATATATCCTGCATTACAATGAGGAAATGTAAATGGAAATTAGGAATGGCATAACACAAATCCTGTTCTGTGGGTCTTTACCAGTAGTTGTTATGGAATTGCATGACATGACTGTGAAAAGAGAAGCAGCCATTCTAGCAGGGAATAATGTTACAGTAGCACCTTACGAACACCACACAGTATCAGACCAGGATAAACACTGGCAAAGTTGAGTAGGGCAGAGGCCAGACTCCCCAACTGTAACTGCTTTACAGGGATGTCCCTGATTTGTAAACAAATGTTAGCTGTGCCCCTCTGAATTACTCTGAAAAGTACTAACATTAGGCAGAAAAGTGGGGAATCGCACTTAATGAATAATGTCAATAGGTGAGAGTAGACACTGCTTGCACGTCCGAAAAAGTGTAGTAATACATATGCTCAGATTCCCAAGAAAGTCTCAACTGCAATATGTCTAATATATTGCAGGTGTATCTCACATATATGTACCTTTCACTGAGGCTGTTCAAATATATACCTGAGAGTATCTGAGGCCTGGCAGAGGCAGAAACACACAGGCATATCAGCATTCCTGCTGTTACACACACTGCAAATAGCTTTGGAAGGAGTTCCACAAGCATGCCCTCATGTAGGAGTACAACACAGAAATATCACAGGATGTAGCCATGTACTGCTAGCAACCAACTGTGACAATGCCATTGTGCCAGTGCTGAAAAGACTGGTGTGGTGCACAGACAAAGAATAATAGGCTAACCTCTAGCTACCATCTGGATATGCCCACAGGTGGGAGCTACGCAGACAGGCAACTTGCCTTGATAGACTAACAGGTACAGAGCAACCCTGTATGTTCAGAAAGATAAACCTCACACATTAATAAAAAATGCTCTTTGCAGTTCTGCACCCCTACCCAAAGGTACGACATACCTGTGCATTCAGGCAAAAACAAGGGTGTAGGTAGGCATAACTCAGTACTGAAATATGTCCAGTTGAGTTGAGCAGCCTGTGCTAATGTCAACACAAACTGTTCAGAAGTGAGTAACTTAATAATTACAGTATAAAGTTCACGAACCGTGCATGTGCCACAGGAATATATTGCAATAACCACATTTATATGGCAGTTAATTGTCTAATTCAGAAAGAAAGTACATACTCCCATGTATCCTGTGTTAGCATTTGGAGGAGTGAGTACATGTCTACACTGAGAAGTGTGTACTGGAAGCAGCAACATTCAGGTTTGAGTACAACATGTATATCACTGGCTACAACCCTAGCTTCAGGTAAGAGACATATACCAGACATATACCAACCTTCTGACTGATGCAACGGTGTCCAGAGCAAAAGCTTGGGCCCCACCTTGGAAAGCTGAAAGGGCTACGCCTACCTAACCTAGCATTTTATAGCCATGGGCTGCAATCACAGTGAGTACTGCAATCACCACACATCAGGCTGCATGCAATTACTGAATGGTGGGCAGCAATTGGTGCAGAGGCTGTCACATGCACATGTGCAGATGCCTAGAAAAGCAGGCTGTACCTGATGTCCCCACATGCAATAATTTCATTGCCGGAACAGGGAGATCGAGAGAGAAACAGAGACAGAGAAAAGAGACAGAAACAGACAGAGAAAACCCAAAACAAACAACCAAAATTAAAAAAAAAAAAAAAACAAACCAAAACAGTAACACCAGACGGAGCAGGGAAAACAAAGGTAAGGTATGTAACTCATATGTGTGTACCAGCATGTAGTAGATGTTCCTAAAGAGTACTCTGCGCACTGCAAATCATCCAAATGTGGCAGCAGTATGTATCTATCTGTATCTGCACATGTGCATAGGGCAAGGGACATACTGCAACTGTTAGTGAAGGGTGGACACACATATGTTGTTGAAGGTTATGTGCATATGTCTATGTAGGTCGTAGTGTAAGGCATAGAAGACAGCATGCAGTGCTGATATATGTCATGTGGTGGTTAAATGCTGTGGGACTGATCTGTCAGATCTGCTGTGTTACAGCCAGTGAGGCCTGCTAAAGCTACATGGGCTGAGGACACCAAAATGCATTCTGCACAACACTGTGCAATATAATCACGTAACTGTACATCCCACAACTGTCGCATAAGTGATATCCCCACCATGAAAGGTGGACTGTACATGTGCCTATATGTACAGCAATGGATGTGTACATGTGTGTATATATGTATATATGTATATATATATATATATGAGAGAGAGAGACAGACACGGGGTCATATGTACTGGAACAGGTGTGTGGTGACCAAGGCATGGACTGTAGACAAGTGCCATTCCAAAACACTGTGCCCATTAACTACCACATAGGTAGAAATCTACCTAACACTGAAGGTGTGATAAGGGAACATGGGACACAGGTGGTCAGTAGCCTCCCCTTTGATAAACACAGTGCCACACTAGATTTGTAATCTGTCTGTGTGGTATGTGTCATGACAACAGGTGTGTCATATAGGGAAATATAGGTCAGTGTTCTCTCTACTCATCACAATGCCCTGTGTGGTATGTACCTCACATGACAACTACTCATCACACTGCCCCGTGTGGTATGTACCTCACATGACAACTACAGCATGTGGAAAGGCCGCAGACATACCTCATAAAGGGTAATACTGGCCTCAAACAGATGCCCTATGCAGACCGACTCACAGAACCACAGCTAGACTGTATTGCATACCGCCCACACAGAGATGACCTCTGCCGGACATACAGAGGTATGTCAGACCCATAGCTGTGTGACAACCATCATGGCAACATATCACAATCCCTCCGGACTACATGCTCCAGGGCCCTAAACCTCGTCAGCTCACTAAACAGCACATGCTGGAGGGATAGGTTCATATCTCAGAGATATGCCATACTCTGGAATAGACCACCTAGCAATAGCAAACAAGGCTCCTCGTTAGCAGTTGTCATAAATATCCCTGATGATTGTTTGGGAGATTGGTAATACACCCCAGGAATCCCCTCTGTGGTTCTGGTTGACAGGGGCAAGTGAAATCAAAGTACATGTGTGGCAAAGGCCAGGGTAGCATATGGCTAGGCTGCTGTAGGCCCTAGGACCAATAGCATCTCCCCTACCCATGACACTATGCAGTCTCACACGTACTCAATGCAATACCTGCTAATGTGAGGTTGAATAAGTGTAACGCTGAATGTGTGTAAGGTCTGTAAAGGTGTGATAGTGTAGTGTGAAGTTGTATCTGACATAGTAGTGTCTATCCTAGCTGTGAGGCCAGCAAAAGATGTGTGTTCTTCTTAGGCAGACATAGTAGTATAGCATATGATGTGACATAGTTCCTTGTGTACGACTGTGGTGTCCCATTGTAGGCTAAAGCAATACATGTATGCTTAGTGAGTGGTACTGCTGGTGAATCTGACTCCCATATGAACTGTAGTACTACCTGAAGCTGTAGGCCTAAACAGCACAGTATGGTGTATGTTCACATTGCTTGGAAACACTGCCTTGTGTGTTTCCTGTAGTCTGCACAGAGGACATAACTCAGGCATAAGGGTTTGTAAGTAGTGGTACACAGTACTGTATGGTACACAGGTAAAGCTCATCCGTGTTGGCATGCAGTGGTGTGTTGCATGTTTGTCTGATGTGTGTGTAATTATGCATGTACCATGGCCGCAATCATATGTGTGTTACAGGGTATATGTGTGTATCTAGCAACATATATACTCTGTTACAGCAGTATGCCACCTATATTAACAACTGTGCACATATGTTAGGTAGGGCTATGGCATCAAAAACTAGGGTGGTTTACTGTAACTACTGTAACTGTACTTTACATTCATTGCAATGGATGACATCCTTGTTCGTGCATTAGCGTGATATATACCCCCTGTGGTGAGGTTGTGCATTGTGTCACAAACAGTGTGCCAGGTACTGTTGTATAGTGGTTTGATATATAGAATGTGGCAGGCACTGTTAGTCAGTTGTGGCCTGAGAACCAATATGCGGTATTGAACGCGTGTATCCTCTGACAGACCAATGGATGGTATATATGGCAGTGAAGTGATATCTGTGGTTAAGGGTGTAAAGTGTGCCACAGGACTCGCTCACACACATTGTTCATTTCTCTTTCAGTCTGATGGCCCACCAACGTAACCCTTCTTACACAGCAGTGGAGGAAGAGGTGATCCAGCAAAGCCTGGTGCAGCACTACACACTGTTGTTTTCCAGAAGCAGCCAGCACCAGCATAAGCGGACTGCACTGTGGCAAGATCTTGTTCATCGGGTAAATGGCATAGGCATGCATAACCGGACATATGAGCAGGTACGCCATCACTGCTGTGATTTAATTAGACATGTCCGGTGGCATGCGTCTGATATCCATAGACAACAGCTTGCCACAGGTGGTGGGGTGGCCATTCATCCCCCCCTCATCAGAGTGGAGGAGCTGATCCTAAGCATGGTAGCTCCTGGACAACAACAGCAACTCCCACAGACATGTGTTGTAATGGAGGCTGGAGCCACCCAGCATGTTGACATGGAGCGTGCAGGTAACATGCCTTATCTGTAGACTACAGTTACCTGTATTGTTAGATTATATCTACGCGAGATGTGTACTGTGTGTTTAGCAGTTGTGCTGCCTAGTGTTGTGCAATACTGATATTTGGAATATTATCTGTACACCTGTGACTGTCTACTGTAGTTTAGCAAACCCAGAGTAGCAATACCACAGTTGTGGCCACTGACTAACTCTCTCATATTCTCGTAGGTCCCTCTGGTGTGATAGCAGGACAGATGATCCAAGCTGGTGAGTGTGGTATAACTGCAATGTTGGTAATGAAATGTGTATGTCATAGGTGAGGTGTAGGCCATGTACACGTAACACACTTGCGCATAATGCATGCCGTGCATGTTTGCTGTAAGACGTTGCACAGCTCAGTAATGTCAGTAGCTTTCTCAATGACATGCAATACACAGAGCATCAGACACAGTTGTGTCAACACCGTACTGCACATTGGATAGGCATAGTTGCTACAGCTGTACACAACATAACACGTTTATCATACGCAGTAACCTCAACATGCTACATATGGCGTTACCTGCTGTAAGGTCACACTTCAGTATCCCACATGTCATCCACACCCACATGATAAACCTCAGGGGTAGAGGCCTGTCGTGGAGCTGTGCAACACTCTTCAACACATAACACGGTCATGTTAGGCAATGCTCCCTATTGGGCACCCACACAGCCATGTACAAAGTGGCTGTATAATTGTGAACGTAGCCACGGCACTGCAGTTCAGGTACAGCATGCTAGGCAGTGGTCTGTCACACATTAGTAGCCGTTAGTGACCACATGATGCATGATGATGGCTCATGGTACTACACCCCATCCAGTTACAGTGACCACAGTACTACACAGTCATTGCTTTACACCTCAATGTTGTGTGTGCAAACATATGCACCTATACACACAATATGCATAGCATGTTGTGTATGTGTGCTTACATATGCCAGTATACACAATATGCATAGCAGTCACCATCTGCACAAAGTGACCTATATATGTCCTGGAATGCTATTGGGTGTATAGGTCACATGACACACATTGGGTATATGTGGTATTTAATGTTGCAGTCGTGTAGCATGCCATGTCATGGCTGGCACCGACATATCTGCAGTATGTCCCACACTTACCGTAACCACTGTACAATGGCCATGTCGAGCATTTGGATTCCTTCACATCTACATGCACCACTCATCACGTGTGTGTACATAGCATGCATGTGCTACACCTGTGCCCAGTATTATCTGCCATGGACACAGACACTGTAATCAGACATGGAAATCTATGTGTCGCACAGATAACCCATGCAGCCATGGTATGTATACCTGTGAGTGATGGTGCACAGGACATTGCAGAGCTGATAATACTTGCACAGCAATGTTGTGTCAGTACACATTGTGCTCCAGGGTGTAGCCAATCACTGAACAACTACACACATGCATCAAAGCCATGTATACTGTCATTAAATAGGGTCTACACTTGCACTGCATGGTCTTGAGCAACACATATTCTGCATGCTGACACGTGTGAGGTGACTGTTTGCCTTGTGATACTGTCACCCACCTTCACCCACTATTGAGTATGTGTTGGATTGCTGGTGTGTGTGTGTATCTGCTGTAGTGAGGAGTGTATTTGTGTGCATGTGTGCTAACATCATGTACAGATTGCAAAGTGCGTTTCCTGTCTTCCTCTCAAGTGCTGAGTTTGGGGTGGCTGAATGCAGCAGAGAACCTGAAGTCACTGCCACAAATAGTGGAGATGAGGAGGAGGAGATGAGACATGTATTGTGGTACAGGCAGGTTTGACATGGTCTGTCGTTGTCCGCCAATCGACAGTACACAGTGTTCCACCCCATCTATGCACGCAGTCATGCTGCCAATACATCCCTCATCACCAATGGCCTTAGCCGAGGGACGGCATACAGTTGGCATTGACCAGGATACTGTGGTACCCATGGCACTTGCATCCCCTCACAGCAGCCATACCTGGATTCCTGGAATGGTACCACATAGGCGGATGTCCAGGGGTTCTCGGGGGAGCACCGCTGGTCGTATTGCCCCTGGCAGATGTGCCCTCACAGGTCTTACAACCTCGAGTATGTTTCAGGCTGTAATGCAGGCAGAGGCACGTATGGAACGGTACACCAGACAGGGACTAAGGGTGCAGAGGGCCCATTACACTGCTATCAATGACCGCATCCGTGACCTTGCCGGTGCCATCTGGAATTACACCGAGGTCATTGATGGACGTTGGGGGGGAGACATTAGATGCCCTCCACAATGTGTTTTCCATGAGCCAGGACCATGCGGGACAGGTGAGACGACGCGGACGCATGCCAGCAACATCAACAGCTGGCAGTCATCACGGATGGCCCACAGAGCACAGCCGCTCCCGTAATGGCAGTACCAACCCCAGAAATGCTGGGGCTGGCCTGTCGATTGACCGTCCTAGTAGACCCACGTGCACATGGCTCTGGCCAGTCCCAGCAGGGACATGGGTCCACTCGACATACCTCTGCCTCTGATAGTACCCAGTCAGGGTTGTTACCCGATACTGTCCGTAGCACCCCTGCCAGGCACAGGTACTGAGTCCGTGGCCGGAGACAGTGATCTGTACAGCCTGGCAGGTACAGTCTGTGGCTGTCCCACAACCTCCAGTATATGGCAGCCACATGGTGGAGCTGTGTGCATGCAGACACACACACACACACACACACACACACACACATTAACCAAACAACTAGGGCTCACACATAAACACACACATTACATCAACATTGGCCCATGCTATACTGTTGTCCCCCACACACACACACACACACACACACACACACACACACACACACACACACACACATATGTCGATTGGATGGGTCAGTGTCGGGCTCTGGCAAACCAACAACACACCCTGTGCATATGATTACACCTGTGCCACCTCCTGTCATCTGTAACATTGATGCAGGAACAGGCTAACATAGTGCTGATGCACAGGGTCACATTATACAGAGTAGCAATATTAGCAAGTTGTCAACAGGAAAGTGTAATGATATCCTTGTAGGTATATCTGAGCAGGCATGATGCATCAAAGCTCTGATTGTCAGTGTAGCATTGTTTACACCAGTGTTGGGTCTGAGTATGTAACAAGTTGACAGAAAACACCAGGATGGACCCTGTTGACCAGAGACCGATAGAGTCAAATATACAGACCAGATACACGAATTTGACCTAGGTTTTATCTTTATTATACAGACTTCTTCAGAATATGAACACATTTAACCACTCCATTGATGTTGTATACAATACATCCCACCCCTTCAATTACCCTATCAGACAAAGCTCAATCTAACAAGCATATCCTAAATCTAACTTCATTAACCCTTCGAAGTAAAAAAACTATACTTTCAGTCCATCTCCACAATATTGTGTTACATATCAAAATGTGTTAAATACACAAAATGTAAATGTAAAATAAACGTTTTCATATACAACCAACTAAACACTGTTTATGACACCCAATGTTCTTAAATTGCATAACAAAATAATAATATCATAATGTCTAAAAAACAACAATAATAGTTAATCATATAAAAAAATATGAAATTAACTTTCACGAATTTTGTTAAGAAATTTTAAAAATTCTTTCTGGAAAACGCCATTCCATAACAATAAGAAATAAAACAAAAATTCTCTTAAAATCTTTTTATAAATAACATTTTCAACCCAAGATGTGTTTTAATTTTAATAGGGGCAATATGCTTATGCTATCATTAATTCCTGGAAATACTGTAGCATTTAATGCCAATTGCCATCTCATTTCACAAATATCAAGATGCACATCCAATATTGCACCTTGACCATGCTTTTTTATTTGCTGTATTACACAAAATCTAAATATGTGCTCTGGATGTTGCTCTATGTGCCTAACTAGGGCATTAGTATTTTTCATGTGCCTAATATCCAGGATGTGTTCGCTAACTCTATCCCTGAACATCCTACAGGGTTTCCCTATATAAAAAGCTGGACAACCTTCACATTTAGCCATATAAACAACTTTTTAACATGACAATCAAAATGGCCATGTATACCAATAACCTCTCCCTCAATAATAATGTTATCACCTGTAACAAGAATATATTTACAAACACTACATCTACCACACCTAAAATTCCCTTTACTCCTGTGTGAATTAACATTCTCCCAACTGGAGTTTGCAGCTGACTCAATCAATTGTTTAAAAGATTTCCCTTTCCTGTATACGATTTTTGAGGGGTTATTAAATTTTCTCCATACGTTACTATCCAATTTTAAAAACTTCCAATTTCTATGTATTATTCCCACTATGTGATCCACGTCATAATTGTATGTAGTGATAAAATACAATGTTTCCCCCACACTGGTATTAACATCAATTTCATTTTTTGTTATTTTTACTTCTCCAATAACTTAATTAACTTGTGCCCCCCCCCCCCCATCGTGGTAATCATTGGTTAAAATTGCCTTATAAACACCACTAAACCTCTTACATTTCACTTCCTCCATAGTGGAATCACACAATTCAACAGGATATCCACGATTAATGAACATACCTTTAATGAACTCCATTTCTTTCTTTTAGAAAATGACTTTCGCTTACCATTCTGGCTGCCCTAACCATTTGTCCTTTTACTATCGCTTTTTTCTGATGGTTAGGTTGCCAGCTCTGGTAGCTCAAGTAAGAATTGGAAAAGGTAGGCTTTCTGTATATACCAGAAACCAAACATTTTTCCACATGATTGACCTTCAATTTTACATCTAAATATGAAATTTCCTCACTACTATATTCATAGGTGAACCTAAAAAATTGTACTGTACAATTAATATAATCTATAAAAGCCTTCATGACTTCAATTGGCCCATCCCATACCACAAATATGTCATCCAAAAAACAAGTGTATTGTTGTATATACTTCATATATTCACTGGTGAAAACATACTCTTGCTCCCAGTAGGCCATAATATAATTCGCATAAATAGGAGCACACGCAGCTGCCATTGCTACTCCAGTTTTTTGTTTGTAATACTGGCCCTCAAAATAAATGTAGTTGTTCTTCAATACAACCTCCATTAAGGTAACAAAACTATTTATACGGTCCTGTTCATATACACCAGTTTTATATAATTGTTGCTCTAACCATTGCAACCCTATTTCATTTGGAATGACCGAAAATAAATTACACACATCGATCGTTAATAACACTGTGTGGTCACTAATTTGAACTACCTTTAATTTGTTCAAAAAATCACAGGAGTCCTTAATTATGTATCTAAACACTTTCAAACCTCCTTGCAGGTGATAATCCAATAATTTACTGATAAAAAATGTTTTTCCCCTCTTCCCATCAACAATTGGCCTAAATTGAATGTTGTCCAAACCTTTGTGCAATTTTGGTATACCAAAATTGCTACTGACCTTTGGAAATTTATTTGCCAGGAAATAATGCTCGGTTTCATCAATCTGTCCCTGCATTAATAAATCATCAATTAATATATCTAGTTTTTGGTATGCAATATGTACCTGGTTAATACTACTTTCCTCATAGGTGTCAGTAGCTAACATGGCTAACATGTAATCTATATAATCATTTTTATCCATTATAACCATGCCATTCCCTTTGTCCGGCTTCATAAATCTGACAGTTTTGTCATTAACCATATCCCTTAATAGTATTTCCTCTTCTCTGTTCAGATTATTAATGTGATCATAGGCCCTTCTATTACCAAAGGTTCTATTTGCCCTCATGTGTTCTCTGATTTCCATCTCACAAACTTTTTCATATAAACTCACAGTTCCATTTGATGACGGAATAAACTTATTTGGCTTTCTTAGGCCAGTATTTTCTTGCTGACAATTGTCAAAAAACATCTTGATATTCATTTTTCTGGTAAGAATTTTTAAATCTATCAGGGTCTCAGCAACATTCCCTCTTTTCAAAGGTATAAAAGAAAAACCTTTTGATAACAATTCAGCATGCTCCTCCCATATTGTTTTACTAGAATAGTTATATACTTTATAATCACCTTGTCCATTTAAAATAATGGATGGATTAACTAAATAAACAGTGTCTACTTCCCCCCGGGTTAAATCAGTAACATCTAACAGGTCATACATTTCAACATCACAAACTGGCTTAAAAGCCATTGACTCACTTTCACTTATATTAACTTCACTTTTACTACTGTCCATAAAGTCTGTACACCCTAAACCCAGTGGTATCATCTGTCTTTCGTTAACTCTTAATTCATTACTTTCACTAACATGTACAAAAATGTTGTTAATAATACTTGTTTCTGTGTTATAACACTGGTGCTCCAAATAAACACTTACTTCCAGTAGTGGGTCGCTTAAACAGTCTACCGCCACTAGCCCTGTTGGGGTTCATAAAAGTGCTGCACATAATTCTGTCTCTTCGGTCTCGCTCCCTGACTGTAAAATTGGTGATTCTCTTCCATCGGTGGCTGCTGACTCCCCTGCTGGCGGTTTCTCAGCCTCTCCGACCTCCTGGGGCCTGCATCTAAAGGGAATCCACTTTGCTCACTTCCCTTATTATACACTTCCTGCTGCCTCCATTTCCTGTCCCGCCTCCGGTTAGTCATTGGTTGCTGCTGTTGTATGTCTATGGTTACCCACCGACAATGGATACACCTTTTGGTTTTGATATTCATTAGTGTCTCTGTTAATTTTGCTAAGCTTTCTTTGATAAATATTGGCACAGCTGTTGTCAATAGATGCCAATATATTATTATAGTTCATTTGATAATGCTCAAAGTTTAAATCAGTTAATATACCCTCATTTTCCTCTTCCAACTCCTGTATAAACCGAGCAATAAGAGAATCATTGTGTTTGATCATAATTCTCATGAGCTCAGTCCCAGTCCGATCAAACAGCTTATGCACCTCATCTATCATTTCGGCATTATTGCTAATGCCATTGGGGTATCTCCACAGTCGCAACCCTCGTGGCACTAACCCCAAATCAATGTTCCTTTGCAGGTAACTGTTTTCGATCTGTAACTTCTTCATGTTAAACAGTTTCTTGTCAAAATCTTTTAGCCGGCTAACCAAGGTTTGATTGGCTTTTTTGACAATATTTTTGCTGGAACTTACCTGCTGAAAATCAAAATTGTTGGGTCTTCCATCGAAATTTGTTGAAAGTTGGACAATCTACACCAATATGAGCATTAGCATTCTCAGTCTGCTGGCTAACATTAGCACTACCAGAATTCATTGGAGGAGCAGTCTCTACATCAGGGGTGGGTTGAGTTAATGGGATGCCTAAACTTCCCAAATTAAAACTTCCACTGATGTCCTTCAAGGATATATCTGCAGTCCTTACAAATGGGTTGTCCTGTCGTCAGGCAGCCCTTCGGTCGGCCGGATTCCAAAGTCTGGGTCTGGCCTCGGCTGGTGTCGCACTTCACCCGACGTCACAGCTGCAGTTTTTCGGGTATAAAGGCATCAGTCGCCATTTTCCTCAGTCTTTCTTGCGGCGTGGCCCGAAGCAGAAGCTGTTCAGCAAGTGCGGTCGGTCAGAACCAGAGATTACTACTACCGAATACTACTTTGAAGACTTCTAAAAGCTTCCCGTTGGGGACTCTTTCTTGCCTCAGCCGATGTCAGAAAAAGTGAATAACTGTTTAACTTGAAACAAATACCTCATAAAGATTTCCACTCTTATTGCTTACCTTGTCTAGGCCCAGACCACGCAGCTTGTCTAGCTTGTGCTTCTTTAACCGGCGGACGCTAGACGCCGGTCAGAGTTTGCTGAGGAGTTTTTCGGCCCGATTTTGCTTATATTATGCCGCGGATCCTCCAGCCGCAAATATCTAAGAAACGCAAAGGACCGACACTGTGGTCCGCTTTTCGGCGAAACCACGGTTAAGCCAACAGTGTCTCAGTTTCGCTGAAACCGGCTAAGCGGTTCCTCCTTCAGCGAAAACTTTCCTTCAGCCGAGGCCTCTTCCAACCTCGTGGAATCGGCTTCTGATATCCCACCTGCTGTTACAGTTTCTCAGGAATTATCAGACACTATTCCCTTGGATATTTCAACCGGAGCTGCTAGGCCACCTGCAGCCATGTCCATTAAGGCCTTTGCCAGGGCTAAAGCAGCTAAAACTACTAAATCTGTGCCTGCTAAGCCCCCCTCTCACAGGCCTAGCTCTAGTTCACAAATGCTTAGTTTAGCAGAGGATCTTATCTCTTTAATCCGAGGATCCCAACCTCAACCAGACAGGGCCTCTCACCTGCCTCCAGAGAAGAGGCCCAGAGCTGAGCCCCCTGAGCCAGTGTCTACAGATGATTCCTCTGATGACTCAAATGATACAGACCCTCCAGAGGCCCCATACTCCCCTTATGTAGACTCTGGATGGTGAAGAGTCCATTCCTTCTGCCTCTCCGCCTGAGGAATTTTCCTTTGGGGAAACCGTGCATGCTATGAGGGAACAATTTCAGTGGCAGGGCCATGATTTTTCAGATTCCAGAAAAAGGCTCCGTGACTCCATGAGTTGCTTTATCTGATTGGCATGCTCACATAGATTAATGTGCTCCAACAGCCTCTTGGTTTCAGAATCACTGCCCAGGTTCTCCATCTTTCTCTCGCACCACAAGGAAGACACCAATCCAAACTACTAACAAGTTGACAGAAAACACCAGGAAGGACCCTGTTGACCAGAGACCTGTAGAGTCAAATATACAGACCAGATACACGAATTTGACGTAGGTTTCGTCTTTATTATACAGACTTCTTCAGAATATGAACACATGTAATCACTCCATTGATGTTATATACACTACAACAAATACATCCCACCCCTTCAATTACTCTATCGGACAAAGCTCAATCTAACAAGCATATCCTAAATCTAACTTCATTTACCCTTCAAAGTAAAAAACTATACTTTCAATCCATCTCCACAATATCGTTACATATCAAAATGTGTTAAATACACACAATGTAAATGTAAAATAAACATTTTCATATACAGCCAACTAAACACTGTTTATGACACCCAATGTTCTTAAATTGCATAACAAAAATATCATAATGTCTAAAAAAAAAAATAGTTAATCATATAAAAAATATTAAATTAACTTGCACGAATTCTGAGTATATATTGTCTGCCCATGTGCTACTTGGCTGAAGTGTATAGTGTTGCCAGCATGTGTTAGTGAGTGGACAGTACGTGTGTGATGTGTGCAATACAGATTACCAGGTGTACATCTGTGAACATGGTGGGTGCGCACTGTCTGCATGTACGTGCATAGTGGACACATGGGACGTGTGACATACCCTGTTGTACACATTAACATCTCATAGTATCTCTCGATGGCCAGTATGCATTCTACTACAGATATGTACTAACATGGGTACACGTGTGTATGACATGGGTTGACACTATGCTGTGGGTGATACTGTTAATATCTGTCAATGTTTTGCATTCTGGTAGTATACACAACCTCAACAGCATGACTATAACCAATCATTAGATGATGCCCTGACAACTGACACACAGTTGTAGGGAACTCAGTAACAGTGGGATCCTTCCGGTACTATACTGTAACAGTAACCAGTGGTATTGACCGCTGCCCGTTCTGGGACCACACCTGTTTGGCATATAGGCCTCTTAGGTACATGTAAACACACTAGGGATATGTCCATCAACATCTGGAAAAGCATGCATTGGCCTACAATGCATTCTCTGAATGGGACACGTATCCTACACAAGGGTATCATACAGACAGATACCTGTATTGCACTAAGCCGACTATGGCATAGTCATCCACATTTACTATACATACTATCCCAACAGTACCACATAGGTGGTAGCCCCCAACATGTATGTTGTGTACTAATGTGTACCTACAGCCACGTGGTATGTCATCTGTCCCTTGGTATCCACATATCCAGAGGTATTGTGGAGTCCCTCTGTGTATCACATAAGACATTAGGGGCCTGAATGCATATCCACAAGGCTGTACACCTACGACTGTCTATTATTGCCAGTTGTTGTGTATGAACATATCTGACATATACCCCAGGCATGTACCCTCACTCACACTACTCTATAGTAACTGACATGGGTGTGTGTGGCACAGATGACCTTGGCCACAGATCACTACAGTGGCCGGCCTTGTCACATACATACATATGTGACCTACGATCTGAGAAGCAACTGCACAGTCTGTCAAAGGAAACAAATGTATCCATGTAGTATGCAGGCTTCGCACCTATGTACTAATTGAGGTCACATGTACATATATTTATTTGCCACACAGATACCTGATGTGTGCAATGCACATACTGTTTTATTCCTGATATGTCATACCATAGTAAAAGCAAAACCCACACCTCATTGACCAACAGTGTCACACACACTCAGCAATTGCAGGTTTGAAACCCCTACCTAACTATGTTATGATACTAGAGAGATGAGCATTAACACAACGTGCTATATGTCTTGCTGGATGTTTTGTTTTCTCCTGCTATATTTGTAGGATGCTGACATCATCAGACTTTCCAAAAAGGAATGTACCTCTTTTAAAGTGTTTTCCCAGTATCCAAAAAGGGCACTCCTCTCAAAGGAAATCACACACATACACCCCCCCCCACACACACACACACTGAGCAATTGCAGGATTCAAACCCCTACCTATGTTATGACACTAGAGAGATACGCATTAACACGACGCACTATATGCCTTACTGGGTGGTTTCTTTTCTCCTGCTATTTGTTGAATGCTGACATCATCAGACTGGACATGGTAATGTGTGTACACTTTGTTTTATGCAATCCCAGGAATGAGCCATGTGGGTCGGCAGGTGTCAACAGCTTCAACAGGACCACATAATTCTTAGCTTGTGTGATCTGTGGACAAATTGACATTCCTTCATATGTCAACACATATTTATGCACAGATTGTTGGTTTTGTAGATACGACATGTATCTGGGATGTTGATAAAGGGCTATTCAAAGTCTATATGAGACGTGTAGCTCCGTTCAGTGATGTATGTCCTGGGTGGCTGCCTTGCAAACAGTCTAGCATGTCTGGGAGCCATGATCTGCACATGAACATACCACAGTTGGGTAGGGTTGTGTGTTTCAGCTTCCAATAGCTCTGCATGATGGACTCTGGTAGGGTTGTGTGTTTCAGCTTCCAATAGCTCTGCATGATGGACTCCATGGCCTTGCAGATCAGACTTCATAGGCTTACTGGACTAAACTTCCCATGGTGTGTTGTGCACCAACACTTGTGGGGAGTGCCATATGTTGCTGTAACACATTCAACGGTTCCAGATCCTGTGGAGAGGTGAGGCTCAACAGACTGTTCAGGTGCAGGGTCTGTTTGTTCTGTAGTTCATTCATGACACACACATAGGGAAACAATGTAATCCAATTGCTGCCATTCTTTCGGCTTTGGGGGGAGCTGTTCACCCATTCTACATGTGATATCTCCTGGTATGATGATAGGGACTTTCATCAGTGGGAGGTGGGTATGTATATATGAGCCTGTCTGACAGGATGTCGGCATTGTCAGTCAGGTACAGTTGGCCCTGACTCAGGACATATATGAGTGTACATTGCTATTTATGACATAGCTGAAGGAGGTGTCATGATTCCGTCTGGACTCCTCCTCCACTACTCTTTACAAAACACCGACAAACCTGATCAGTCTACAGAGTATGTCATCATAATATCCTGGCATGTCCAGGAGTTGGTTTTGTGTGTACTCTCTAGTCCAGCTGGTGAATATTGTGATTTTTGACACAATGTCACAACTGCCTAATGTACACAGACAACCCTCTCCTCCTCCCAACAAACTCAGATATATGTGAGAGATGCAACTGTATAGACATACAGGAGGCTGAAGGTAACCACACACACCACATATCAGTCTCACATAAAAACCTATAGCGACAGCACTCAAACCACATTATCACACATAAACATACTCGGAGGCTCTAAATAAACTCTGCCTAAGCAGCAGAGACCTCCAAAGCAGACACACAAACAACTGCTACCCCATTAAAATACCCACATATCACATAGTTCACAATGTCAGGGTGCCACACAGTCACTGCCCTTTGGGCTAAATAACACAACTAATACACTTGTAATAGGTGACACTTATTGTCAGACACACTGACGTCCCACTCACGAGGCCAAACAAGGGGTGGTCACTTTGAGCTGTCTGTCGGGTGCCAGGATCCGCCACATAACACATGCACTCAGGTCACTCCAAAGAAAGTACAGAAATGGCTCCATCATTGTCCATGCTGGTGCGTAAAATGTCAGACGTTCCTCCCTAGACCACATGACATGATACATAAAGGAACTCTCTGATCATGTAGCCCAGGCCAGTATGACCCTGACCTTGTGTAGCATCTTACGCTCACCAAGTATGATGTCACAGTATACAGACAATCTTATTACATTTAACAGTTGGCTAACATATTGGTGTCATTCAAAGGGGATCCAGTGTCTGTCAGCCTGGGGTGACATGCTCGACATGCCACATATCTTCGCTATGAGCAGCTTGCACCGGTCACCTTTGGACTTTCGAATACTGGCTAAGGCTCTTGCTACCACCACAGTGCCTTTTTTAAGTGGGGCTCAAAAGACAAACCCACTTCCATAGACATTACAGTGTAAATTAAACTAAGGATAATGCTGCTCAACACCAGATGTGTTACCCTCAAATTGCACCCACTCAGGACTCTCCTCAGTATGGAGAATAGCGATATCTGTGCACTAACAGACACCTGGTTCAGGCTCACAAATGCACACCAGCACTACCGGGTTATATTTCATACCATGCTTTCTGACCACAAGACTCGGAACGGCCAACACAAATAGGGGGAGTATCCATATACATCACCGATACACACACCTCCGGGTTAGTAGCACTGCATGAAGCCTCACAGACCATACATATGCAACTAACATTGTGCAAAACTGCCTTTCAGTTTGTTGCCTGCTGCAGACCACCCTCCCAAACTCAGGAACCACACTCTGCTTTCCTGGGAACACTGGAGAATATGAAGGTCTCCCCAAACACCATTATATTGGGTGACTTCAAATACCCAAACATTGACTGGGGATACTACTCGAGCCCCAACACCCTCACCCAACAGTTGCTACTATTTGTAAACTCATATACTATGGCACAACCGGTCACCACTCCCACAAGAGGAGAAAACATATTGGACCTGATCATCACCACCATGGGGACTCTTATGTTCCACACCAGTGATATACCCCTCATTGTTAAGGTCAGAACATACATTTATCTCATTGGACATCCATATCCTGTCCCCACACCCATCCTGGGTAATCTTGGTTTACTTCTCAAAAGCAAACGTCTCACTTCTCCAAACCAAGGAGGTATCCTTCAGAGATCCTGGGACAGTGGTAAATACAGCTCAGACTGCTGAATCCTTTATATACACATTATGTGGACACCTAGTGGACTGCATGGATCATGCTATCCCAAATACCAACAAGACCCACTCCTCCAATGTTAGGGGACTTGTCTGGTAGACCCTGGCCATTAATAAGCTATACAACGAAAGGAGGAAGCTACTACATGATAGAGCACAATCCCAGACAGGGAAGGCATCTGTGATCTGTACTAGCAGACAGCTATGATCACTCATGAATTTATCTAAGGCCCACTTCTAACTGACAATTGCACCAGACACACAGGACAATCACAAGGCCTTCTTCAGTTATGTCAGGAACCTGGGTGGACACTCACTGATATGCTGTGAGTTACTGCATACTGACTAAACATACCCTGAACCCACTGACATTGCCAACATCCTGGCAAACAGGTTCAGTGCAGATGTCTCCCCTCCACCCCCTAAGGAGCAACTATCCATCCCAACAGAGTGTAACCTCCCTGACATCACAAATAAACAGGTGAGTGCTGCCCTCCCCAAAGCAGGCAACACAGCATCAATGAGACCAGGCAGTGTCCTGGCCTGCGTCTTGCACGAGCTTCATGAGAGACGTAACCCTCACATTAAGTCACTGTTCAATATCAGAGTTACTACAGGATATGTACCCAAGGAATGGCGTACAGCGACAGTGGTCCCGCTCCACAGAGTTGGTGCCACAATGGACCACAGACAATATCACCCTATAAGCCTAACTAGCCTGTTCTGCAAAGCTATGGAGCGTATTGTCATGGGACTCATACACATAGACATCGGGAACCTACAGACACTGTGTCCTATACATTTCAGCATTGTTGTGGGCAGATCTTGCCTCATGAACCTGTTCATATTCTTTAAACAGTTACCAGGTCCATCAACGTAGGGACGGTTGTCCACACAGCCTACCTGGATCTTGCAAAACCCTTCAACACAATACCCCACTCGGTCATTATGCATAGGCTCACCAGCGTCGATATCGACACATATCTCACACGATGGATTGCTACCTAGATCAGGGATAGCACCCACATGGTCAGTATTGCAGGTGCCATGTCTGACTATACACCAGTTACACGTGGCATCCCACAAGGCTCAGTCCTGGGACCTCTCTTGTTCAGTATATATTTGTGTGATGTACAGGCTAACACAGGAGGAATATGGCTGACATGTTCGCAGACTACTGCAAACTGGGTGCCATAATCAACTGTTCAGCTGGCACATGCATACTCAAACATGGTCTCACAGAACTAGATGACTGGTGCCTTAGCCATGGCCTACAGCTAAATGCCATTAGTTGCATAGTCATCCCCTTTGGGAATAACAACATGCCCACACATTACCACATAGGTAGTAATCCATTACATATGGTAGGAGGAGTTTGTACTCTCACCTTTGACAATCACGTTGCCAAAGTGGTTAGACAGACTTTCTATATAGCCCACCTTATCCCATATGGTTTCACATCTAGATCAAGTGAGGTCATTGTGCCCCTATACTCATCACGACCATGCTTGGTTACAAAGCCACATTTGGGATGTACCTTACCCAACACCTGCAGTAACTGTAATGGCCACAAAATTTCCTCAACAAGCAGATCTAGGGACTCTCATGGATGCCCTGCACAGTTTGGATACAGTAACTCCAGCTCTACTTAGTCACTTACTGCCTACTCGGATGTGATGTGTGCCTGTTGTTTACAGAAGTATCCAATCCAGAATTAATGGACATGCTCCACCTCAGGATATCCAACTCCCTTGGAGCTACACACTCCAGGGACATATACCTCAGCACAGATGTTAATAGGACATGCTGGAGGGACAGATTCTTATCCCAGAGGCTCCACTCACTCTGGATTGTAATCCCGGTTTCGTAGGCAGAGCCACCCAATGACCACCTCCAGGAGACATCTTGACAAGTGGATGGGTGATCGTATGTTTACCCCTGGGATATCTTCTGGGTCCCTGCTAGACAGAGGCACAATAGACTAAACGTAAATGGGCTATCTTGTGTGACCTACTATTCACAGGCACAGTGTAGTAATCTGACAGGGTTGCGAAAGCCAAACACACTCTGGCTAGGCTTGTACATGCCCTAGGGCAGATAGCCTAGTATTGACCTCTGAACCAATGATAATGTTTGGGATGCATAATGTTTATTGATGATACTGTTTGCAGGTTTTTATAGTCTTTGCTTTCCCACTTTCTATGAACAACTTTGGTATCTATGACAGGGTTCCACTATATTATATATGTGTCTGTTGTCCTATAACTGTGTGCACAGGGCGGATTGCTGGATAGTGAGAGGTTCCTGGGTTAACAGATGCAACTGCCAGTATGTGTGGCCCACTGCTGTACTCAGACATGGCCTAAGTGTGTGAGCATGCCCAGTTCAGGCTTTCAGTGTTTTGTTGCCTGACATTTGTCAGTGTGTGAGCATGCCCAGTGTGACCTTTCAGTATGTTGCTGTCTGAGGTCCACTACATTTGTTGATGTGTGTGAACATGACCAATATTAACATTTATACTGTGTGTGTTGAAAGTCAGGTTCTATTCTTACTGCAGGACTCACCTTTGTGTCATAACTCAACAGGAATTATGCTGTGCCTGCAGGGTTTCCATGAGATACTTTGCATAGACTTATCAACATTTCTTCATACAGGCTGACCACTGCAATACTGTCATGGTTTAGTGGTTCAGTACTATGACTATAGTGCACAGTATCCTGGGTTCGAGGCCCATCACTGCTTTATATTTTCATACTGAGCAGACCAGACTGCTTAAGGGCCAGTAGAGCAAATATGAGCATGTTGGCTTTTGTTCAGCTATGCCCTACTTTAGACCAAGCTTGTCCAACATTGCTCAATATTAACCAACATTGCTGGACATTGCCCAATATTACTCAACATTGACCACAGTTGTGCTAGTTGGTGTGTGCGATTTCATTTACATATACTACATGGTGGTAAATGCTGTCTAGCACTGCTTTATATTGCTTAACACATGGCAATCATGCCTCAGGTGGTGCTGCAGGGCTGCCTATGTCGGATGCGCATACTACACTCCCCATACATGTTTGAAAGCAGGTAGTGTCAACTTAGGCATCCCTTTTACTATATGTGCGAGTCAGAGAGAGGTATCATTTCCATAGTTCCTACTGAGCCAGTGTATGTGCTATGTGTTGCCTCTTTGCCAAGGCCAAAGCATTCTGGGCACGCCTCCTTCTGCCTACTGGGGCAGGCTCAGGTTGTTCCTCCTCCGAGTTACACTCTTGTCTGTGATGGCCTTGGCAATGGTGTGAGGCTGTTTGGCCCAGGCCTATGCTGGTCCTGCTGCAGCTGTTTTCGCAGGATCATATTATGTAGCATAGCACATACCATGACAATTTGGTTACATGCAGTTGGTGAGTACTGCAAGGCTCCACCAGATGTGTACAGGCACCAGAACAGTGACTTGAGCAGCCCAAACACACACTCTATTACATTTTGCGTTTGTGCGTGTGCCTCATTATGGTGTTCCTGTTCAGGTGTGTGTGTGTTTCTGATGGGTGTCATCAGCCACGGCTCCAGCGCATAGCCAGCATCCTCCACTAGGTGACCATGTGGGATGTCCCCGTTGGCGAATGTCTGGTACAGCTGCGTCAGATGCCAGATCTGGGAATCATGGTAGCTTCCAGGGCAGCCAGCACACACATTCAGTATTATGCCCTGGGCATCACACATGACCTGGCAGTTGATGGAGGGGAAGCCCTTGCGGTTGAAGTAGACCCTACCCCACTCACCAGCTGGTGCTGTGATGCGTATGTGCATGCAGCCTATTGCACCCACTACCTCAGGGTATTCCGCTATTTGCTGGAAGAGACGCATATTGCTGGCCAATACCTCACGGGAATTGGGGAAATGTACATGATCCCCGACATGTGCTGACATGGCATCTAGGAACTGGTGCAGTACCCTGGATGCTGATGCCTGTGATATCCCCATCATATCACCAGTTGGTCTCTGGAAGGTACTTGTTGCTAATATTCTTAGGCCTTAGTTTCCACTGGGATGGGTTCCCCACTGTTGGTTCTGTGTGTGAGGTGTGGCCTGCACAGCTCAACAATTTGCTGCAAGAGGTCTGTGTCCAGTCTATAGCGCTCCACTATCTCCAGTTCATGTAGACCCTGGTAGGTTACCCTGGGCATGTACACTCTTCTCTGTATCCTCACTGTGGATTGTCCAGCAGCATTTGCATTGTCACCAC
This sequence comes from Protopterus annectens, assembly GCF_019279795.1. NCBI lineage: Eukaryota > Metazoa > Chordata > Ceratodontiformes > Protopteridae > Protopterus > Protopterus annectens. The sequence goes on from NC_056725.1 coordinate 1,985,738,571, forward strand.
CCTCAGCATGTTGCATATGTCGCCTTATGTTGCATTATAACAGCAATGGCAGCCCCTAACATTTCTTTGTCTCAGTAACGCTTTTTCAGTTTTCACTTCTATTAGCTTACTGCAGTGTTGCAGTCTCTCTTGAGAGAAACATAATGGACTGCTGTTAGCAGAGTTTTAAGTGCTGGGCTGGGCTTGGCTAGTGTACTGCCTGTGTATTTGCCTGATTCTGATTGTTTTCACCTGCTAGCTCTGCTAGTACTCTCTGGTAGCTTCCTACTATTTGTTGTGCTTTCTTTTTCCTTTCTGTTTCCTCGGGGGGGGGGCAGTGCCGCTCACACCAGCACACACGCACGCAAACATGTTTACATGGCCTAAAACTTGCTTATTCTTAAAACGCGCACACACCAGCACAAACGCGCTTACAACTCTTTTAAACAGCCTTATACATGCTTACTCCGGCTTAAACGCATGCACTCACACTTACACACGCGCACACATACATGCTCAGCAAGAAACTTTGGTGTTATCCATGGCATACACCTTCAATTTTTTGCCTTTACCTAGCCTACCTGTTGACACACACCTTTCAATGTTGTGTAAATAACAGCTGACACATGCCACTCTGCTCCAGTGAGCTTCACTTCTTTCATACATACCCCCCTCATGATGTCACCTATCTTCTACTCTGTTACTCCCCTTATCCTACTCCTACACTCCACTGTCTCTGCTCAATTGCTATGTAAACTTGCGATTCACTATCCTAACCCTCATTTACATAGGATTGCCTACTAATGCTTGGTTACATCTCTTAGGCTGAGCTTCCCCCCTTAGCAACCTCTACTCAGTGGCCATGTTGTCTTCAGCCTGCCAATCACTTGCATTGTAAATTCATATTGGCATTAAAATCCACATTGGTGTATCTTCATTATTGATTTTATGGTTTTTAGAGCGTGCGCTGCGCTACGCTTAAACCCCGGAGATCGGGATGAAAAAAAAAGTTATTTTATTTTTATTTTGCATCACTTAATGTTGCCAGTGGCCGTATTTTTGGCAATTGGCATGCTTACTCATGTAAATGCATCTCGTTTTGCTATTTGCAGAACCATACTCAGTTGTCAACTGAGTACATTTCTGCAAATAACACTACTCCTACTTGGACAGGTTCGGGTTTCCTGGATCGCAAATTAACTCATTTGCATAGCTTTCGCCTGCAATTGATTTGCATATCCAGTCCCTGTCCGTGTAGGACTCGTTTTGAGAGCTCTGTTGCACGCCCCTACTGGCTGTTTCTGGATCGCTCGGAGGACATGTTGGCTGCACGGAGTCTTACTCTACTCTTAGACTCCGTGCAAGCCTTCATGAATCTGGACCATATTTCTTTCACTTTTATAAAACCGTCTCATTTATTCACAACTACATAACTTTTCTGAAATTGTACTCCTAGCAAAGATACCCAATTGATTGAAAAAATGCATACCCTCAGTTTTCACCATATCACCCAAGCTATTACTTTTTTTATTCAAGGTCATTCCCATTTCATTTAAACATCCATTCAGACAAACCAATGGTTTCCTAGTCCATATTTTAGGCTTAGCAACCACAACTGTATCGTCTGTGTGTCAAAAAACTACTGGAGTCATCATCTTGTTTACATCACATATCTAGCATCTTTCATTTTATAAGCTACTTCACTCATGATCACATTCATTACCAATGCCAACAATATTCCATGCATGGGACATCCTCTTCTTATACCATACTTCATGCATGTTTTTTTACTCAGCCACCCATTCACTAACACTGTCATACTATAATTTTGATATGCTGACATACACAGACTCCTAATTCTATTACCTGCTGCTTCATACTTCTCCAGAACATCCCACACAACATCATACCCTAATGTCCTACAGTGCATCAAATACATTTCTAATACTGCATACCATAAGTTTCACATCCCCCTTTTTACTGTTATGTTCCACAATTTCTCTCACAATCAAAAACAATTCTTGACATCCTTTCCCTTTTATACCATATATACTTTCTTCCATAATATTCCACATCCTTCCTTCCATTCTTCTCTGTATTACTGTCATAAAAAATTGTGTTTTTTAGTGTGACGGGCCTCCATTTTTATTTCATTCTTCTCAGCTTCCATATAAATTTTAATATCTTACTACATAACCCTTTGTAAACCTTTTCTTCCACCATTCATTCAGTACGTTTACAAAATATTCTCTTTTCATTCCGTTAATTTCATGTATGTTTCATACTGTATACCATCTGGACCTGATAATCAGTATTTATTTTAACTACTTAATCTAGTTCACTAATGGTAATTTATTTTTAACTCCTTCCAGATTTTTTTTTTTTTTTTACTTTCCATGCAATTATTTTCCATCTTTTCACTCTTGTACATACAGTGGATATAAAAAGTGTATACACCCCTGTTAAAATGCCAGGTTATTGTGATACAAAAAATGAGACCGCAATAAATCATTTCAAAACTTTTCCCACCTTTAATGTGACCTATAACCTGTACAGTTCAATTGAAAAACAAAGCTGTTAGGGGAAAAAATAAAAAAAAATACAATAAGCTGGTTGCATAAGTGTGCACACCCTTAAACTAATACTTTGTTGAAGCACCTTTTGATTTAATTCCAACATTCAGTCTGCTTGGGGTACACACCTGCCGTCAGTTAGAGAGACTGATTAACCCCAAATAAAGTTCTACTGTCCTAGTAGGATTTTCCTGACATTTACTCATTTGCCTGCTACAGCAAAAGCCATGGCTCACAGAGAGTTTACAAAGCATCAGAGATCTCATTGTTGAAAGGTCAGTCAGGAGAAGAGTACAAAAAAATTTCCACAGCATTGAATATACCATGGAACAGTGAAGGCAGTTATCAAAAAGTGGAGAAAATATGGGACAACAGTGACATTGCAAAGAACTGGATGCCCCTTCAAAATTGATGAAAAGATGAAAACTGGTCAGGGAGGCTGCCAAGAGATCTGCAACACTGAAGGAGCTGCAGGAATTTCTGGCAAGTACTGGTTGTGTACTACATGTGACAACAATCTCCTGTATTCTCCATATGTCTGGGCTGTGGGGTAGGGTTGCAAGACAGAAGCCTTTTCTTACACAGAAAAAGATACAGGCCCGAATAAAATTTGCAAAACCATACATAACGTCTTCCAAAATTCCAAAAGGTATGTTTGGTGCAAAAACAACACTATGCATCACCAAAAGAATACCATCCCCACAATGAAGCATGATAGTGGCAGTATGCTTTGGGGCTGCTTTTATTCAGCTGGAACTGGGCCTTTAGTCAAGGTGGAGGGAATTAGGAACAGATGTTCATTGTGTTACACTGCTGCAGTCATCACACTTGGGTTATCCTGCCGTCAGGCGGTCCCGCAGTCAGCCAGAGTTCCAAAGTCTTGGTCCGGCGTCGGTTGCTGTCACTTCTTCCCTGACGTTAGTGTGCCAGGGGTATATAATATGCATCCAATGCCATTTTCTTCAGTCTTTCTTGCCGTGGTGCCTGAAGCAGTTTGCAAGTGCTGGTCGGCCGACTCCTGAGATTTTCGAAGTCTAATTTCAGATCCGAAGTCTTCAATAAAGCTAAGTACCCCGTTGAGGAAAGCTTTTTCTTGCCTCAGTTTGATGTCGGAAAAAGTTAATAATTGTATTTCTTGTGGGAAGCAAATACCTCATAAGGCCTTCCACTCTTACTGTATTCCATGCCTAGGCCCTGATCACAACGTCACTAGTTGTCTGTTTTGTGCTAGATTCAACACATGCACTATAAAGAGACGTTTTGATTTTGCTTTACACTACTTTGGCCGAAGGTTCAATTATACCATGCTGCCGGATCAGCCGATGATCTCAATACCGAAAAAATGCAAAGACAAGGATAAAGACAGGCATCCGAGGTCCAAAACCGACGAAACCTCTTGTAGGCCAGTCGCCGGTTCGCCTGTTCTCAGTGAGGCACTTTTGCAGCCCCTGACACCCACTGCCTCAGAGCCACAGGCTGCTTCCGACTCCCACGTGGAGACATTAACTCAAGGTATTGGGCCTATGGAAACTAATCCCTCAGATGGGTCCGGAGCCGCTGAGCAGGCACCGGCTTCTGCGGGTGTTTTCAGACCTTCACAACATACCATTAAAACAACAGCCAAGACAAAGGTACCATTAAAGACAAAGAAACAAGTACAACATTCTCCTGGACGGTCCTCCATGCCTAAGAAACAGATGCTTAAAATGGCTGAAGACCTCATTACTCTAATCGGGGGCTCCCATCCCCCATCCCCCTACTGAGAAAAGGCCTAGGCAGGATACAGACTATGACTCCTCTGATCAGGTTTCCATTTCCTCTGATTCCTCTTCAGACCAGGGATACTCTTTACCCCCCTATGAGGACTCTGATGCTGAGGAATCTATCCCTTCAGCCTCTCCTCCTGAGGATTACTCTTTTGGGGAAACTTTACATACCATGAGGGAACATTTCCATTGGGAAAGTCAGGAATATTCAGAATCCAAGAAAAGGCTTTGGGATTTCCTCTTATTGCCTCAGCACAGGCCCCTGGCTATTCCGCCTGTGCTAGACATTGTGGATGATCTGTTCTCTGTATCTCCTGACTCTTTGCCCCCTGCTACAGCCAAGCCAGATAGGTATTATAGAGTCCCTGACTCTGAAGTTTCTAAACTATTTCCCAGGGTCCAAAAGGGGTTAAGGCTTCCATTGCAAAAAAATCCAGTACTGTCTGATGGAGATTCTAGAGCTTTGGATAGATGGGGGAAGAAAGTATACATGTCTGCAACTTTAGCAGTAAGAGCTTTAAATTGCCAGTTTCACATGCTTAAGTACCAACAATATTTAATGGCTCAGTTAAAACAGAAAATGCTTGCTAGCTCAGAAGCTCCTGATTGTAAAGAAATGCAGGATTTATTGCATGCAGTTGAACAGGTGGGAAAACCTCTGCAATGTGGTTTGATTCTTTAGAGGCCTCTTGTAGAGCCGCATTTACAGGTTCTGTTACTCGAAGACATGTTTGGTTAAAAGAACAGAGAGTACCTGATCATGTTAAGGCAAAGTTATTGGATGCTCCTTTACAACATGATACCTTGTTTGGTGTTAAGGCAGAAGAGGTGTTAAAGAAAATGGAGGATAAAGCTAAATCTATGCAAACAGTCAAGGATTTCTTACAGGTACAGCCACCTCGGTTTAGCAGAAATTGGCTAACAAAAAATTGGTCCTTTCCAGTGTCAGACAGGCCACAGAGAGTCAGATACAGACACCCAAGAGGCAGATATCAACCCCAAGGCTCAAATAGACAACGACAGTAGGGCACCTCAACCCCAAAAGGAGGTGTGAGGATAAGTCTCAACCTTACAGGAAACGGTCACAATGACTTTACTTTGTGTACGCCAAGCACGTCCCTTCTGGAAGCCCCCTTAGGGGGGAAAACTAGCACTTTTTTTTCTCAAAACTGGCAAACAATCACCCAAGACAAATGGGTCCTGAATATTGTGTCTCAAGGTTACAGATTCCACTTCCATACTTTACCAAAGCTAAAAGGAATGCCAGACCTGCCACAAAATCAATGGGAAGAGGCACAAAAACAAATTTCAGCCCTCATGGACATGAGAGCTATACAAAAAGTACCACAACAGGAACAAGGACAAGGATTTTAAGACTCTTCCTGGTCCCCATAAAGGACAAAGCCTGGAGGCCTATACTGGACCTTTCAATTCTGAATACTTACCTGGATATTCCGAAATTCAAAATGTTGACATTACAGCAGCTTCTACCCATGCTGGGCAAGAAGGCTTGGCTTGTTACTCTGGACCTCAAAGAGGCATACCTGCATGTCCCTATCAGACAAAATTGCAGAAGATACCTCCAATTCAAAGCTGGTACAATGCACTACTAATTCTCTGCACTGCCCTTTGGCTTATCTACTGTGCCCAGGGTCTTCACAAAGTGCCTGGCACAAGTAATTGCATTTTGCAGACAAAAAGGAATTCAAATATATCCATACCTGGATGACTGCCTCATTCAAGCAGAGACAAAGGACATTCTTCTACAGCATCTGGCGTTTGTGAAAAAATTGCTAATTTCTCTAGGGTACACAGTAAACGAAAAGAAGTCAAAACTAGTGCCCTCACAACAGATTAAATTCCTGGGTGCCAGCTTAAATACAACGGCCCGGATGGCTTACCTCACGCCAGACAAACAAGTGCAACTAACTCATTTTTTTCAACTACTGGCAAAAATGTCCCATCTCCCTGCAAGAAAAATTCTGCAGGCCCTGGGATTCATGGCATCCTGCATACTACTAATACCATATGTCAGACTGCATATGAGGAAATTACAATTGTACCTAAAATTGTTTGGACTCAACATTCTCACAGTCTAGAAGCAGTAATTCCAATAATTCCCTGCCTACAACAGGAGTTTCGATGGTGGGCACAGGCATGCCACCTAAACAAGGGTCAGCCTTTTACCCAACCCACAGCCAGGCAAACTCTAACAGATGCTTCGTATTACGCCTGGGGAGCACACATGGCAGGAAAATGCATTCAGGGCAAGTGGACCACAGACCAGATGCATCTTCACATCAATAAAAAGGAGATGTTGGCTGTTCAAAATGCCCTAACAGCTTTCAAGGACCTTCTACATCCAGGACAACTATTACTAAAGATGGACAACACCACAGTAATGTGGTACATTAATAAGGGGGCACTCATTCTTATCCCCTATGCAGGCAAGCCATGACCTTGTGGAACACAGCTCTAACGTACCAAGTTCACCTGCAAGCGCAATTCCTGCCAGGAAAGAAAAATACTCTGGCAGACTACCTAAGCAGAAATATCATGGACCCTCACGAATGGAAATTGAATCCACAAATATTCAGCATGATAACACAAAACTGGGGATGCCCAGACATAGATCTTTTTGCCTCCCCTCTGAATTGCCAACTACAAAAATTCTGCACAAGGACTGATCACAAACAAGCATGGAAAGTGGATGCTCTTCTGTTCAGCTGGAAAAACCTAAAAGTCTATGCCTTCCCACCACTGTCTCTCCTTTTAAAGGTACTCCTAAAAGCCAGACAAGAAAAACCACAGATTATCCTGATTGCTCCAGACTGGCCACGCCAGCACTGGTACCCTATCTTAAGGAACTTGGTTCAGGGCCCACCATGTATTTTGCCCCAAATTCCACACCATCTGACTCAACAAAACAATCGGATCCTGCACGGTCAGCTCAAAACCCTAAACCTGGCTGCATGGCAGATACTTTAGTCAAACAGGCAACATCTCTATCTAAAGCTGTTATGGATATCATTTTGGAGGCCAGGAGGCCTAGCACCAGGAAAGCTTACTCAGAAAAATGGAAGAGATTCTGTGCCTGGAACCAGGCTCACAGCCTTGCCCCTCTTGTTCCAAACATTCCTCAGATTTTACAATACTTAACTGAGATGCTGGACAGATGCCTATCCTTTTCATCAATTAAGATTCACGCCTCTGCCATTTCTGCACGTTACAACACTGATCCTCCTTTATTCTCTCATCCCTTGCTAAAGCAGTACCACAGAGGGGCTAAAAACATAAGACCGCCCCAGAGAGAACCAACACCAACTTGGGACCTCAATTTCGTTTTGGAAAAACTGACCCTACCACCTTTTGAGCCAGCCAATACAGCCAAACTAAAATTTTTATCATGGAAAACAGCTCTGCTCCTGGCAGTAACTTCAGCACGAAGAGTCTCAGAGCTACAGGCATTAATGGCAGTGGAACCTTTTATCATTTTTCATCAGGACAGGGTATCTTTAAGGACAAACCCTACCTTCATGCCAAAGTTGGTATCTAGTGTGGCTCTTAACCAAACCATCCATTTGCCTACTTTTTACCCAAACCCTCAAAATAAAGGGGAGAAACTTCTGCATTCTTTGGACATACACAGGCAGCTACGCTTCTACTTGGACAAAACAAAAGCTTTCAGGAAAACCGATCAACTGTTTGGAGCAGATCGCAAGGCTATCTCAAAGCAGACTATATCCAAATGGATAGGACACTGTATTCGGTACTGCTACGCACAGCATGGAAAATCAGTCCCTAATAACATTAGGTCTCATTCCACCAGGGCAACAGCCACTTCAACAGCCTTTCTCAGAGGAGTACCTACCAAGGAAATTCTGGAGGCTGCAACTTGAAGTTCAGTGCACACCTTCACCAAGCATTACCACCTGCCTCTTTACTCTAAATCCAGAGCAGGATTTGCCACTGCAGTTCTGCAGGGCCTCTTAGCCAATCCTAACTCTTTATAGACCAGCCAGCCAAACTTAGCTTTGGGATTCAACCCAAGTGTGATGTCTGCAGCAGTGTAACACGATGAACATAGTACAGTTTTGTACCTACCATAAATGTAGATGTTCGAGTGTTCACATTGCTGCAGTCCAGGTTACCCTCCCTCCATCCCCTCTGAATTAGCTGGACTTATCTATACCCTTCTATCCTGTACAACCTTTGGGGTGTATTTGCTGGTAACTGAAGGCATTGTTTTTATTTTATATGTATATTTTTGATTAGCAATATGTATTGCCTACCCACTTGGGGGGCACCTGACATCTGGGGCAAGAAAAACTGAAGAAAATGGCGTTGGATGCATATTATATACCCCTGGTGCACTGACATCAGGGAAGAAGCGACAGCAACCAACGCCGGACCAAGACTTTGGAACTCTGGCCGACTGCGGGACCGCCTGACGGCAGGATAACCCAAGTGTGATGACTGCAAGCAGTGTGAACACTGTAATATCTACATTTATGGTAGGTACAAAACTGTGCTTTCCATATACTGGTCACTTTTGGCCCAAAACCGTCAGACATCTGCTAGAAAGCTGAAGATGAAGAGGAATTTCATCTTTTAACATGACAATGACCCCAAGCATACGTCCAAATCAGCAAAAGAATGGCTTCACTGGAAGAAAATTAAAGTTTTGGAATGGCCCAGACCTAAATCCAATAGAAAATCTGTGGGGAGATCTGAAGAGGGCTTCTGCACAAGAGATGCCCTTGACAGATTTGGAGCGCTTTTGCAAGGAAGAGTGGGCAAATATTGCCTAGTCAAGATGTGCCATGCTGATAGATTCCTACCCAAGAAGACTAAATGTTGTAATTAAATGAAAAGGTGCTTCAACAAAGTATTTAAGGTTGTGCACACTTAATGCAACCAGCGTATTGTACGTTTTTTTTTTTTTATTTATTTTTTCCCCCTAAGAGATTTGTTTTTCAATTGAATTGTACAGGTTATAGGCCACATTAAAGGTGGGAAAAGTTTTGAGATTATTTATTGTGGTCTTATTTTTTTATTTTACAAAAACCTGGCATTTTAACAGGGATGTGTACACTTTATATCCACTGTATTTTCCACATGCTTTACTATAATATTCCTAATTCTTTCTTTCATTCTTTTTACCTCACTTTATGTTTTTCATTTCCATCATTATACTAACATCCTTTACTGTTGATAACCTCCTGTCTGCCTAAACAGTAATGCCTTGTTTTTTCTTTTTTTATATATATATTTTTTCATACTGTACTATTGTATTGTCCTGTAATACATTTGTATAATTGTCCCTTTACTTCACTTTCTCAGTTTCTTGCATCATCCTGCCATTAAAAAAGCACTTTTTAAATTCAGTCCACCATTCAGCCCAGTTTTTATAGAAGCTTCATGTTCTAGGATTTCTTTCATAACTGCAGTACTTAACACTCCAGTTTCATCCCATAATACCTCATTTATACTTTTATTTCCTTTCCAATTTTAATGCAGTCTTTATTCCATCACCTCCATCCACATTGCTAAATGGTCTGAAAAACCTTTCACCACTGCATCGGCATCCGCTACCCCCAAGCCTTCTGATAATACAAAATAATCAATTTCAGATCCAAGGGCCTCCTTCTGTAAGTCCATAATTTACCCCATTTTATTACTTCCTGTATTTTCCTGTCCTTTTATATCTTCTCCATAAATTACAATTCCCTGCAATTACAATTTTAATGTTAACTACATAGTTTAATATTTAATGAAACCGATTTTCTTTCATAGGTTCATAGGTTCATAGGTTCATACTAGGCTATCTGCCGGATCTAGATTTTTGAGGTGAAGCATATTCATCAAATCTGGGTTTGACACAATCATTGGTCTGATGTGCTAGTTATATATAAACATGTTACCTCCACAACAGTTAACCTTTTTACCACCATTACATCTAGGCCGGTATTCATAGTAATTTGCCTGAATGCAGTAGGGGTATTCCTGGTGTTTATGAATGAGCATAGCAAAGGCAAGATTGACAGAGACCGTTTATACTGATGTGAAATGCCTTAAGTATAATGAGGTTTATGAATCTTGCAGAGCGGTGTATGCTACTGAGGTGCTCTTGAAATTCATAGTCCAGTATCCACACACCATTGCTGAAAAAGATGTTTCTCCTTTGACTGCTTGCCCCCCAGCCATCCTTTCTGTAATCTGTCCTAGTATGCACAAGCCCTTCCCTGACACGCACATTATTTCCCCCAGCAAACCCCTTCAGTAATTAGTCTAAGTATGCACAAGCACTAAAATGGCACAAGATAAATTATTTTGCCTGGTGATTAGTAGTCTGACCATGTTTGCACAAGCAGTTCACTGACATCAAAATGAAACACTTCCCCAAGCAGTCCCTTCATTACTGTATCCAAATATACACAAGCAACAAAATGAAACACTTCCCCAAGCAGTCCCTTCATTACTGTATCCAAATATACACAAGCAACAAAATGAAACACTTCCCAAGCAGTCCCTTCATTACTGTATCCAAATATACACAAGCAACAAAATGAAACACTTCCCCAAGCAGTCCCTTCATTACTGTATCCAAATATACACAAGCAACAAAATGAAACACTTCCCCAAGCAGTCCCTTCATTACTGTATCCAAATATACACAAGCAACAAAATGAAACACTTCCCCAAGCAGTCCCTTCATTACTGTATCCAAATATACACAAGCAACAAAATGAAACACTTCCCCAAGCAGTCCCTTCATTACTGTATCCAAATATACACAAGCAACAAAATGAAACACTTCCCCAAGCAGTCCCTTCATTACTGTATCCAAATATACACAAGCAACAAATGAAACACTTCCCCAAGCAGTCCCTTCATTACTGTATCCAAATATGCACAAGCAACAAAATGAAACACTTCCCCAAGCAGTCCCTTCATTACTGTATCCAAATATGCACAAGCAACAAAATGAAACACTTCCCCAAGCAGTCCCTTCATTACTGTATCCAAATATACACAAGCAACAAAATGAAACACTTCCCAAGCAGTCCCTTCATTACTGTATCCAAATATACACAAGCAACAAAATGAAACACTTCCCAAACAGTCCCTTCATTACTGTATCCAAATATACACAAGCAACAAAATGAAACACTTCCCCAAGCAGTCCCTTCATTACTGTATCCAAATATACACAAGCAACAAAATGAAACACTTCCCCAAGCAGTCCCTTCATTACTGTATCCAAATATACACAAGCAACAAAATGAAACACTTCCCAAGCAGTCCCTTCATTACTGTATCCAAATATACACAAGCAACAAAATGAAACACTTCCCCAAGCAGTCCCTTCATTACTGTATCCAAATATACACAAGCAACAAAATGAAACACTTCCCAAGCAGTCCCTTCATTACTGTATCCAAATATACACAAGCAACAAAATGAAACACTTCCCAAGCAGTCCCTTCATTACTGTATCCAAATATACACAAGCAACAAAATGAAACACTTCCCAAGCAGTCCCTTCATTACTGTATCCAAATATACACAAGCAACAAAATGAAACACTTCCCCAAGCAGTCCCTTCATTACTGTATCCAAATATACACAAGCAACAAAATGAAACACTTCCCCAAGCAGTCCCTTCATTACTGTATCCAAATATACACAAGCAACAAAATGAAACACTTCCCCAAGCAGTCCCTTCATTACTGTATCCAAATATACACAAGCAACAAAATGAAACACTTCCCCAAGCAGTCCCTTCATTACTGTATCCAAATATACACAAGCAACAAATGAAACACTTCCCAAGCAGTCCCTTCATTACTGTATCCAAATATACACAAGCAACAAAATGAAACACTTCCCCAAGCAGTCCCTTCATTACTGTATCCAAATATACACAAGCAACAAAATGAAACACTTCCCAAGCAGTCCCTTCATTACTGTATCCAAATATACACAAGCAACAAAATGAAACACTTCCCAAGCAGTCCCTTCATTACTGTATCCAAATATACACAAGCAACAAAATGAAACACTTCCCCAAGCAGTCCCTTCATTACTGTATCCAAATATACACAAGCAACAAAATGAAACACTTCCCCAAGCAGTCCCTTCATTACTGTATCCAAATATACACAAGCAACAAAATGAAACACTTCCCCAAGCAGTCCCTTCATTACTGTATCCAAATATACACAAGCAACAAAATGAAACACTTCCCCAAGCAGTCCCTTCATTACTGTATCCAAATATACACAAGCAACAAAATGAAACACTTCCCCAAGCAGTCCCTTCATTACTGTATCCAAATATACACAAGCAACAAAATGAAACACTTCCCCAAGCAGTCCCTTCATTACTGTATTCAAATATACACAAGCAACAAAATGAAACACTTCCCCAAGCAGTCCCTTCATTACTGTATCCAAATATACACAAGCAACAAAATGAAAAATTTCCCCAAGTGAGTCTTTCAGTTTCCCATGTCTACACAAGCACTTTAAAATAAAAAAAAGTAAACTCAGTAACTCCTTTTAAAAGTGTGTGGCAACTGCCTATCCTCATGTTAGACTGCTGCTTACTGGGGTGAGTTCAGGGCCATTTACATTTACCTCTGTAGTTTTTCTTCACCCAGGGTACCTTTTTTCCCCAACATCTTGTCCTTCCTCATGTGTGGTTTCTTCCCTTTCCCATTCTTTTTCATTTGTTACTGTTTGCTCTTGATAATCTAGCCAAAAATGTGTTTTTATTTTTTAACACAACCTGCAATTAGGCACTATTGCCGTAGGTCCTTTCTCAATAAACTGGTTGCATTGTTACTTGTCACAGTCATTAATTGAGAAAAGTCCCCACAAAAGAAACCTGAGTTAGGCTAGCCAGCATTTCTTAATGTCCCTCTGTCATTTCTAACATTGTGTTATCAACAGTTTCACACAAATCCTGCATGCATTTTAACATCCCGTTCTTCCAGCTGATCAGTTCTAAACTGCAAAGTAACTTTGTTACTATGAGACAAAAATAAGTAATAAATAAATAAATGTCCTTTTTGTTGCACAGTGAGAAATTTCATCATCAGTCCCTTTGCTTCAAGTCAGTCTGTTTCTCAATATGCATAAAAGACCAAAGTTCTTGAGCTTTAAAACCCAGAACAGTTGCCTAATTGTCGCAAACATAATACCTATTGCGGTATCATGTTTTTGTGCTTGTTCTCCCAATTGGTCCTTTTACTTAGTTTGTTGCTGCTCTCCTTATTTGCCTGCTGTTACTGCTTTATATGTTTTACTTACTGCAATATCTGCTGCCACACAACCAGACACCTTCTCAGTTTGGTGCTGCTTTGTTTTACTTTCTGCCACTGCATGTGTGTTAAATTGCTGCATTCACTGCTGCCACATCACCTGGTTCCTTGTCAAATTGTTCAGAAATGCTGAGGATGTTAATGTGATCTATCTCACACCATGAAGCAGCAGAAGTGTCACCTCGATCATCCTGCTCTGTTATTTTTAACAGAACATGATCTGCAAGCTCTCCTGACACCAGTCCTGTTATCTTCACCACTCCAACAGATTCTCTTACTTCTCCATTGATGCAGCTAAACACCACTCATTTGAATCCTCCACCATACAGAAATCTTTGTTTACATCCTGATGCTCCATGTTGAACAAATTGTTCTCATGTTCCACCTCCAAACACTCCATAGCTTTTCTCACCTCCTCCTTGCTGCTGTTTCTCTTGGGCTCTTCCTTGCTGCTTTCAGAGCCCTCTGGCACCATCTAGCAGCTCCAAAGATTAGGAAAAAGCTCTCCAGTGTCCTGGCCAAGTTTCACCTAGCAGTATAAATACCACTTCTGGTCTTCTCTGAAAAGAGGCTACTAGCCTAATAGGACTAACCTTGTCAACAAAGTATAGACAACTGAATTGGTAAACAAATCATAGGACCATAGAATCATAAGAAGTTGCTAGGCTAATGGCCTTAGGACCCTTACAAGCCTAGCCAAGTTCTTACCCTTATTTCTACGATCAGCACCTATTGCCTCTGTCCAGGAAGGAAACAGGTGGAACCCCTGGGGTGAATTTACGGTCACCCATCCAGTCGTCCAGATTGTGTTTGAAGGGGGACAATGAGGTGCTCTGTTTGACATGAAGTGGGAGTCTGTTCTAAAGGTGTGGTAACCTCTGTGAGAAAAATCTGTCCCTCCTAGCAGGTTTTGTTAATGTCACATACCAGGTTAAGGTCTTCCATGTAACATTTGACTTGTGGATATGCAGCATTTCCAATAATGCAGGGTCAGAAATTGCCTTGTATAGAAGGCCGAGATCACCTCTAAGTAGTCTGTATGAAACCAAATAAAGTGACAGTGATTTCAGATGATCCCCATAGGACAGATGCTGGAGACCTTGAATTTTCTTTGTGAGGAGCATTTGTGGTTTCTCCAGTTGCTGCAAGTGCTTAGAAAGGTACATACCAAAAGGGGCATTGTACTCAATTATTGTCCTGATGAGGGAAGAGTGCAGAGCGGTTACAGCTTCTTTCTTTTTCTTTAGGCAATGCCCTTACTTATGAGATGAGCAATATAGAATGTCAACACTTTGAAGACATGGTGGTCAAAGGTAAACTTGCTGTCAACTATTGTGCGCAGGTCTCACCACTGTTTGTTTAAGGTTTTGCTGTAGATGTGGTAGTTAGCAGGAACATTGCTTTTACCAAAATTAATTATAATACATTTTTTTGCATTGAGTTTAAGGCCATAACTGTGGTGCCTATCATTTGTTTGTGTAAGACCCTCTTGTAAGATGTTTCCTTTTCTTTTTGTGTGTGTGTGTGTGTGTATGTATGTGTGTGTGTGTGTGTGTGTGCACAAGCATGTGTGTTTGTGTGTGTGCATGTGCGTGTGTGTGTGTGTGTGTGTGTGTGTGTGTGTGTGTGTGCGCACGCATGGTGTGTGTGTGTGTGTGTGTGTGTGTGAGAGGTCTGTGAAGAAATAGTGGAGGTGATGTTTTTGTGGGGTTGTATGTTTAATCCACCTTTCACCATTGAGCTAAAGAGGGGAAAATATTCTGTACTGGCAATTTGGGGTACTGACACTCAGTTTTGTGAGTGTAGGACACCAGGATATGTTCTCTTTGCAGCATGCTTAGCTATCAGCTTTCCTATAGCTATTAGATATCTATCGGAGAAGCATCTTCATCATCTCAATTTCGATTTAATTTCAAGAAAAAGAAAAGTGAATTCCATCCTGACTTCAATTTTTTTTTGTTTTTTTTTTATGATTACTGGAAAGATTTCAGGGGTTTGCCAGAATTGTCGTCATGAGTTTTATGGATGTGAACAAGGTATATTACAATGCACAAAAAGCACAACTATCAGCAATAATCAGAAAGAAAAATATTTTAGCCACTTTATTACATCACTTTTAATTTGTAGATGCACAATGCTCTAAAAATAACAAGAACAATATATGGATGACAAAACAAAAACCGACACTTTGGTTGACTCCCACATTCGTCACTGAAATCTGAAATACCATAAACATGTAATCCATCACATTACTCCCTTCATATTTGTTCATAAATAACCATTTAGTCCTGCAAAAACAAAGCTCCTGGCTTTATGATCCACATTTTTCTTTGTTCACTAATATTTTCTGACAGTGTTGCTTATTGTCTCTTGTATTAAGTGCACTGTCAATACCTACTAATCTGAATATCACTTCTGGATGATTAATGATCAGTGATCAATGACATTAGCTGCTAGCCAAACTCATGGCATGTACAGGCCATTTAAGAGTTTGCCTAATTACTGCCCCCAGAGCATAAATGGCATTTTCGAATCAGTAAACCAGTGATTTCTTAAATACCTGTGTAGACTTTACAGCACAGAGATAAGTGTTCAAGTTTTCCCATATGTGATATCATCTTGAACTCAGAAATATGCCTTGTACACTTTCTAGATAATTTTAAATGGAAGAACTTGAACATACAAAAGTACTCAATAATAGACTCAACGTTCATTACAAATATTGGAACTAAAATTCTTTTATCCCTACTAGTAATACAACACATAATATTTGTAGTTAATCCATAATATCTTATAACTATTAATATGACATGTCCATCAAACGTCAAAGTTGATTCTACTACTACATCAAGGTCCCTAATCTGTGTAGTTCCTTGTAAGATATGATTGTCTCTAGAATTATTGGCGAGCTGAGCCTTCCTCTTGTAACTTACCTTTGTTGTAGTGTAGTAGTCGGTGTGTACACAGCTGAAATAAACTAAATAAATCCTCTCTCTCTGACTGCGCCTACAATCAGCTCCTTCCTACAGCTTTTCTTTACAAAAATCACCCGAACGGTGGCATACCAGCGGAAAGACACTGGTATGGAAAAACGAAAAAAAAGTTGGCGATGCGCAGAAGAGCAAAACTACGGACACGGAAAACAAGTGAAATTAATTTTAAATTTAAATATAAGGGCATGGAAGAGCTCTGAGGGCATGCAGCCCATGGTGCGGGTTGGACACTCGCGTTCGCCGGGCCGCGGGTTGGACACTCCTGCTCTTGTAAGATGTTGACATCAGTTGGAAATTCTGTGACAACTCCCCGTTTGCATTCATCAGCATACTTTATCAGCCACAGACTTTTAATTTTTGCTTGTACTTTGGAGAAATACCTTCCAAATAGTAAACGCCCCAGGACTGATCCCTGTAGAACATCACTGGTTACAGGTCTGCTGTTAGAAGTGGATTCCCCAATTTTGAGTAGGAGTTCCATCAGTGAGCCAGTTAGTGACCTAGCTAATGATGTAAGGGTTGATGCCTAGTTGGGTGAGTTGGTCAATGACGCCTGCATGGGGGATAGTGTCAAATGCCTTGGCCAAGTCCAGGTAGGCTGTATGCACAAACTTCCCTTTGAACTTCCCTTTGTCCAGTGCCTTTGTGATTATCTCGAAGAAATCCACCAGGATAAACAGGCATAATCTCCCTTTGACAAATCCAAACTGAGTAGGGTCAAGTGTTTGGAGATTACTTGTATCTTTGTTGATAAGGTCCATGATGATTTGCTCCATGGCCTTACAGGTATGGCTAGTCAGGGTAATAGGTCTATAGTTCTTGAGGTCAGTGGAAGCACCATCTTTGTGCAAGGGAATAATGGAGGCTGTTTTCAGCTGGCACGAAGCCAGTGCTTAAGACTATGAAAAGAGTACCCAGTGATGTAGAGAATTCATTTTTCAGCCCGTGTAGGATGCAGCCTGGGATGTTTGGTCCTATAGGTGCTGTGTTTTTGGCCTTGGAGAGCATTTATGACTTCTTTAGCATTACAAGGCAGGGGACAAGTGATAAAGATGTCATCGGGTACATGTAGCTGGTACAAAGGAGTGATGTTTTCACAGAACCGGTTGGCCAACTGGTTAGCTATGTCCACAGTCTCAGTATATGTGGACTACCAGTTCTGCACAAATCTGGGCCTTTCCTTTTAGGTTACTGATGTAAATATAGAAAGCCTTGTGGTTGTCCTTTGCTCCGGAAGCTAATCTGGGCTCATAGTTTGCTATGGAGGACTTCACAAGAAGTCTTATTTGCTTGTTTAAGCTGAGCAGGGGCTGTTTTCCAGTTTACGAGGGTTCACTCCCAATTACTCTTAAACAGCAATTTCCTCCTCCTGTTGTAAAGCCTGTTAATGGCGGTTGTCTACTAGGCAGGTTTGCTCATCTTTGAGCTTGTTTTGGTTCTGTCAGGTACAGCTGAGTCAATGCAGTTATACAGGTGTTTGTGTAGAGCTTGTTATAGTTGCCAGTTCCATTTGAGGGAGAAGGTGCAGGGAAGCTACTTATACCATCCTATAAGAAGTTATAATCTTTTTGGAGAAGTTTTTTAGTTTAATTGCTGCTAGGCAGATTAGGTGTGATAGTTACTTAGAATGAGACAGATTTGTGGTCAGATCTCACCAGGGAGAACCTCACAGTGGGGGTGCTACAGTGGTTCCCCCATATTGGTAGGCACCAGATCCAGGATGTTGGCACCCCTTGTGGGGGTGCCAACCAGCTGGTTCAGGGCATTGGAGTTAATGAAGTCGAGGAACCTTTGGGCAAGTGAGTTTGAGCAGGAGTAATTTACCCAGTCAATGGATGGGTAGTTAGTCGCCAAAAACCATGGTGTTTGGTTATATCTTGATAGACTCAAATAGGCAGAGTGAGTGTCCTGATTCCTGGAGGGAGTCCTGTAGCTGGAAATGACTTGAATGGGTGTTCTACCAGCAGTTAATTGCACCTGAAGTGGCTCCAGGGCATCATACTATTTAACCAGCCTGGCAATGTATTCATCATTAATGAATATTGACACACCGCCTCCTTAGTCTTCACGCCTTCAGTTTGAGGTCTGAATGTGTGGAAGGAGGTGTAACATGGTATGGCTTGGGTACTCTCCACAAACTTGAACCAGGTCTCCGTGACTGAACAAATGTCAGCATCTTCCAAGGTGAGGACAGTTTCCAGTGAGTGCAGTTTCATGTTGAGACTCCTAGCTTTTAGCAACATAACCTTGAGGTTGTTTTTAGATGGGGTTTTTACATTGGAAATTTTGTCCTTGAGCCACTGCCTAAAAAAGGCAGTATGGGGGTGGCAAGAGCCCTAGCCAATAGCTGAAATCTCAGGGGTGACAGATGAAGGCCATCTCTGGCAAAGCATTGAGGTCTGTCAATCATGTCATCCCAGGCTGACAGTGGATCCCCTTAGAATGACACCAGAAGCTAAGCCAATTATTGAAGTCTATCATTTTCTGTTTGTATTGAGGCATCATCCTAGGTGAAGGTAAAATGCTGATTAAGGCTAGGGACATACTGCCAGAGACATGCAGTCAGACAGCTTAGTCATGTCTCTCTTTATATAGTCCAGAGAGGTAGAGCTCAAGTTGTTCACACCAACATGGAATATGACATCAGTCGCCCTGTTAGACAGGGGTCAGGGGAAGTAAATATTGTGGGAAGAAATATCCAAGGAATTGTTATGGCTAGGCTTGTATAGGCCCTAGGGCTGATAGCCTAGTACCAACTTATGAACAGTACCAGTTGATGAGAGACTTGAGTGCATGTGTGACATGGCATATCCTGGCACCTGACAGCTGACAGTGACCTTTTCCTTATCCAGCGTGGTGAGAGGGACATCAGTGTGTCTCACGATGGAATCACCTATGACTAATATGTTTGATTTTGTGTGTTGCCTTTGTGTATCATGCTTGTTTTACTGTAGTAAACTGCCTTTTTCTGGTTGCTTAGCAGCTGTCTTGATTAGCTACTATAATGAAGCAGTTTGTACTTCTATGCAATTTAGGAAAAATGCACTATATGGCTCAGCAGTCAGTTAAAAAAAATCGATACATTAAATTTAAATAGAGTGAAAGAGTAATGGAGTAGTATGAATTCAGCGAAAATGTGGCGTCTTGAAGGGAAAAATGTACATATTGTTTTTTATGGGGGGAAAATGGAGGAATTAACTGGGATACTAACTTTAAACCATTTAACTAGATCACACAACAGCGAATCTCAGTTATTCTGAATGAAAACCGCAAAATTCAGTTTAATGAACTAAAAAAATCTCAGTGTGGTGGCTGCAAATGCTGACTTTGACATTTTTGAACAGTCACCACATTCCCAGAAACCGCACGTTGCACAATTTGCAAAGGGGCAGGCCCCCTGAACCCCCACACCCCCTGCTACTTGTATACAAACTCTGGGATCGCACTACAGTGAGGGAAAGGGTACATTTCCCAATCCCCACTATAGTGCGGTCTGCATCACACTGTCAAAACTCGCAACAGCAAATGCTGTTTTGCATTCACTGTTGCAGGCTTTGAGGTTATGACATTCGATTTTTTACATAGTGTGAAAGTGCCGTTTCGCACTAGTAAAAATCGAATGAAATCAAATCAGGGAAATGATAGTAAACCCTTTAAACTTCTGTAGCTTTCTCCTCTTTAAGTGTTTGCTATATTTAGCAGAGGGCATCAGGAACCGTTGCACTGTTCGGTGGATTTTGCTTTGTTTCATTTGTATATTACTAGTGCACTAGTATATAGAATTCACTACCAGTATCTGTGTTATGGGCAATATTGTGCATTTCATTAAAGTTTGTACTTTATGTAAAAGACAAAATAATTTAGTGGCCTGTTGTGATCACTGCTGCAGCAACCTTGGCTATATGGGTTATATCTTATGGTGGGTCAACCCCATCTCCTTTCCATAGGGAAAGGGTCTCTTTGGGAACTAATCTTTTTATGCCTAAAGGGGTATTCAAGGTTACTTTAAGCTAAGTCGTCCCATCTCTACTATTTTCTTTAATGAACCTAAAAATGGGGGAGAAAGGATACTTAGTACCAGAGTTGTCTGTGGACCCTCAAAATATTATCTTGACAGAACTAAATCTTTCAGATCTTTGGATCAGTTATTTCTTGTGAAGGTAAGAAGATGGGACAACCTGTGTCAAAATAGACAATTTCCAAATGGTTATCTAAAGCAGTAGCCTGTTGTAATACTCATCATAGCAAATCTATTCCAAGCAGGCTCGAGTCCCGCTCAATCAGGGCCTTGGCTTTGTCTATGGGTTTTTGGAAAGAGTTAGATTATAGAAATATTCTAGAAGCTGCTACTTGGTCCTCTGCGCATACTTTTGCAAAGCACTGTATTGCTAGGTGGGTTGCAAACTGGCTTACCGGTAGAACCTGCAGTGTGAAATTAGCTGATTCCAGGTCAGACTGCTGACCAGTCACAAGTGGAGTCCTACAGGGTTCGGTCCTGGGGCCTCTCCTGTTTGGTTATCTACTTCTCTGAAGTCCAGGCCAACATGAAGGGACTCTGGCTGACACAGTTTGCAGACAATTGCAAGTTGGGAGCTATTATTAACTCTTCAAGTGTTGTTGACATCCTACAGAAAGGCTTCACTGAGACAGACTGGTGTCAGAACCATGACCTTAAGCTCAATTCCAAAAAATGTGTCGTCATCCCCTTTGGGGAAAAAAATATTTCCCATGAGTTACCACATCAGTGGTAGTCCACTGAACACAGAAGGCATTATAAGAGGTCTGGGAACACAGGTTGACAGCTACCTCTCTTTTGACCACCACATTGCCACTGTGGTCAGAGTCCTATGTGGCACATCTCATTACTAAGAGTTTTGCATCAAGGAAGAAAGAGGTCATTGTCTTCCTCTACTCTTCCCTCATTAGCCTAGTCATTGAGAACAATGCCCCATTTGGCATGTACCTTTAGACACCTGCAACAACTGGAGAGGCTGCAAAAGTACCTCACAAAGAGGATCCTAGGCCTTACACACTTGTCCTATAGGGACAGACTAAAAAAAAAAAAAAAAAAAACTATTCTTTGTCTCATATCGCCTACTTAGAGGTGATCTCTGCTTGACTTACAAAGCCATGTCTGACCCAGCTCTGTTAGAGAAATGCTACATCTAAAGAAATCCCAATCCCTCCGCACCACACGCTCCAGAGACCTCAACCTCATTACCACAATCAACAGAACATGCTGGAGGGACAGGTTCATAACCCAGAGACTGCCCATGCTATGGAATAGACTTCTTATACATGTCAAACAGCACCTCACTGGCCATCTTAAAGAGAAATCTTGATGAGTGGATGTGTAATAGAAAATTCACCCCGGGGATCACTCCAGTGGCTCTACTTGACCGAGGCACTGTGAACTAAGTTCTGGTGGCATGATGCCAGGGTAATCCTATGGGCTAGGCTTGTAAAGGCTCCAGGGCCATTGGCCTAGTACACACTTATGAACTGTTTAATTCTGTCTCTTGGTCCAGATCAAGCTTTGCTAGGACCATTCTCCAGGGATTCCTGTGCTCTTCTTTCACCTCCCAAATATAATTTAGCTATGGTAGTCTCACTATATACCTAAGGTTACTGCAGCACTGATCAAGATGATGAACATAGTACAGTTGTGTATGTTAAACTTACCATGACAGTTGATGACTGATCGATCACTACTGCAGTAGTCACTCCCTCCCTTCATCCTCCTTGTTTCTTGGTGTTTAATGCCAGGTTGTGGGCACTTTATTTTCCTAGCATAGTGCTTTCAGGGCTCAGCTTCCCTCTGTCTGCAGGCAGGAAATCTCTGAAGGGCTTCATGCCCAAACTTGTTTAGTCAACTCAGCTTGAGCTGCTTAACAGTTTGATTGTGTTGAAGGTGCCCTGAAGCTTTGGAAGCTAGAATCCTCTATGTCCTTGGCAGGATAGAACCCATATAGCCAAGTTTACTGTAGCAGTGATCATTCGAACATCTACTGTTTTGGTAAGCTCAGCTTACACGACTGTACTTTGTATGACTAGTGTTATGCTCTAATAAAGGCAAGGAATATATGTTGCATTATTCATCTTGCCCTGTGCCACATTTTAACCTTTTCTTGTCCTTTTGTTGCTTTCCCTTACTCTGAAAATCATCTACATTGATTCCTCTTTCCAGACATTGTCTTGTAAAGTCTGGCTGGGACTTAAAATTTGGCAAGTTGCTTTGAATATCACTCTGAGACTGAATGGTTTGGAAATAGCCTTGCAAACACTTCATTGGAGATTTTGGCATGCTGTGTTAAGCTGCAGTGGAAATGTGAAGTGTCACTAATCTGAATTTGGGGGTAGCAGACACTACTTGATAGACAAAGCGATAGGTCAGTATGTACAAGAAACTGTCGAGCATCCTGTAGCTGTACATACCAGCTGCAGGAGATGGGCACTTGGTTACAGTGTATTGTGTACACAAAACCTCTTTCTTCACTGAGAAGAGTTTATTACTGTTTTTTTTCTGTTTGTATCATTTTTACACCCATAGGAAACCTCTGGGGTGTAAAGCAGCGTATAGTTATCGACCCTGACTTTGCAAATCATGATCATGCCTCTCAAACCTACTCTGTTTTGTAGGGCTTCCCTGACTTTGCCTCTTGTATTGTCCTGCCCTTGTAAAATATTTGATTTTTTCTGGTAAATTGCTGGCTATTCCAATGTGTAATGTCAGGTGCAAAATCTGTTGTCCTATTAACTTTTTAGGTATGTTAGAGTAGAAATTAAAAAAATCAAAAGTAAATAAAAACTGGATTTCTGGGGGAAAAAAGCTTGTAGTGGCCTGCGGCCCCACTGTATTCCTGGGAAAGTTTTTCTCTTGCATCTAATTTTCTGATAGTACCATTTACAAAGTTTAACATTGTTTGCGACAGCATTGCACCCGACTCTTGGAAATTAGCAAATGTTCCAATCTGTCAAGGAGGTTGTGATTCAGTCAATAGCTATTGCACTGTTAGTTTGATATCACCCTTGGAAAAATGTAATGAGAGATGTCTTTTACTTTTATCTAAAAATGGGAATGATACTGGTTTCACCAATGAAATCAATTAACGTAAATTCAAGAAAATATGGTTCTCATTTACTAGTCTTCAGAATATTTTTAGTGACAGTCAGTAAAGCAGGCAAATGAATGACTAGGAGTAGCTGTGATATTCTTCGATCTGCGCAAAGCCTTTGGTAGTGTCCAGCATTAACATAATAAGATGACATTTAAAGATATACATACTGTAACAAAAGTGCACCAAGAGTACAGCCACTTCTCCGATGAATCTAAAGTAAACCTGGATCTGTCTTGGGTCCTATTTTGTTTAATATATTTTTTTTCATTTCTTTCAGTATCATGTAAATATTGATTATCAAAATATATTGTTGACACTTAAATTTGTCCCTTATGCCAGTATATTATTTAATGCCTACCTTTGTCCACATTGTGGCCAAGTGGAAATGGTCTTGATTTAAATTGCAACAAAGTAGTGCAATGTATGCTGGCCCTTTGAAGGACAACTACACTATCATCTTTGGAAATTTTGTTGTAAAAGGTTTCAAAGACATGAAAATCATAATAAGCATAAATAGTGAAGTTGACTACTCAATCAGACCTAAACGTTGAAGGTGCTAGGACTTTAGATGTGCAACGTCTAGATCTGTACATTGAATATCTTAGGCTCATTGTCTATTATTTAAAGTTAGTTTTTGAAATAATCCCTTACTTTCAGAACATGCCATGTCCCGAAAGATTCCAATTAGTGTCTTGATTCTGTCTGCTATTTTCCTAGAGACAGACTGTTTGCATTTAAAGCACTTTTGGTGAATTGCAGATCTTATTGCGACTTAATATAGTATCCTGTTAAATAGCTCTAAAAGATAGCAATCTAACCTTTTACCTTACTAGAACTGTAAAAGGAGCTACATCTGCATCCTGGTCAATTGCAAGGATGTGGAACAAGCCCCCTTTTTCATTTAGGGATAGAATGTGCATGGACATTTTTAAACGGGCATTAGAATCATGGCTGAGAATTTTAGTATATTCTACAAACCTGGTATCTGCTATAATATGGCCTTATGGGCCTAAGAATTGGAAACAGACTTTGAAAGTGTTCCTTGCTTGGGCAACTGTGTCCTGCAAAAATCATTAAACCTGCAGACATGCTTTGATTTTTAGGACAAGAAGTATTTTTGGACTTGCTTAATATTTTCAGCTGCAATTTAGAATTTATAATAACTTGATATAAAACTGAATTAACTATAATCCATTATTCTGCATGTGAGTCTTTAATTGTTAGTAAACTGAAGTCCAGTCCTTTGCCATTGATGGTTGGTAAGCCTGCAGTAGGTTCATAGGTAGGTACTAGGCTGTCTGCCCGAGGACATTTATAAGCCTAGCCAGAGTGTGTCCGCTTTCGCCTCCCCATTGATTAACTGATCCTCTGTCAAGCAGAGCCAATGAAGTGATCCCAGGGGTGTATTTTCTGTTACCCATCCACTCGTCAAGGTTTCTCTTGAAGAGTGTTAGTGAGGGGCTCTGCCTAATATAGTTTGGAATTTTGTTCCAAAGCATGGGGAGTCTCTGCGACAGGAATCTATCCCTCCAGCATGTTCTATTTATTGTTGTGGCAAGGTGTAGCTCACTAGAGCACGTGGCTCGCAGTGACTTGAATTTCTTTAAGTGGAGCATGTCCATCAATTCTGAGTTGGACATGGCTTTGTAAGTCAGGCAGAGATCACCTCTGAGTAAACAATATGCCACTGAGTGCAGCTGGAGTTTTTTCAGTCGGGCTGCATAGGACATATGTTTGAGGCCAGTAATCCTCTTGGTGAGGTACTTTTGTGGTCTGTCCAGCTGTTGGAAGTGTCTTGTGAGGTACATCCCAAATGGGGCATTGTACTCTGATGGGTCTGATGAGTGACTAGTAGAGGGGCACTATAACCTCTTTATTTCTAGATGCGAACCCTTTAGTAATTAGATGGGCCACATAGAAGGATTTCCTAACTACTTTGGCAGTATGATTGTCAAAGGAGAGAGCTACCTGGGTCCCCAGATCTCTTATTACCCCTTCTGTATTAAGGGGGCTGCCACCTATGTGATAATTCGTGGGTGTTTTGTTTTTCCCAAATGGGATGACTATGCATTTTTTGGCATTTAGCTTGAGGCCATGACTTTGACACCAGGTGTCCGTCTCAGTAAGGCCCTTTTGGAGGGTGTCCGTGTCAGCCGGAGAGTCAGTTATGGCTCCCAGTTTGCAGTCATCAGTGAACTTGGTTAGCCATAGTCCTCCTGTGTTTGTGTGTACTTCTGAGAAGAATATGCCGAACAGTAGGAGTCCCAGGACCGAGCCTTGTGGGACACCACTTGTGACTGGTTTAGAGTCTGATCTGGAGCCCGCTATTCTTACTATGTGAGTTCTGTCTGTAAGCCAGTTGGCAACCCATCTCGTGACATAGGGGTTTATGTTCAGGCTGGTGAGTTTTTCTGTAATACCCGACTGGGGAATGCTGTCGAAAGCCTTGGCGAGTTCAAGGTAGGCTGTGTGAACCACCTTTCCCTCATCTATGGCCTTGGTGACTGTCTCGAAGAAGTCAGCCAAGTTTAGTAGGCATGATCTGCCCTTAACAAAGCCGAACTGGGTTGGGTCAAGTGTTTGGAGGTTCCCAATGTCTTTGAGTTCCGTGATGATGCACACCATAGCCTTGCAGACCAGGCTAGTCAAGCTTATGGGGGCAATAGTTCCCAGGGTCAGTTGTGGTCCCTCCTTTGTGGAGTAGAATAACCATTGCTCTGTGCCATTCTCTGGGCACATAGCCTGTGGAGAGGCTGAGGTTGAACAGCGTGTTTAGGTGGGGGGTTAGTTCGTTCTGTAGTTCGTGCAAGACGCAGCCGTGGAAACCATCTGGCCCCATTGACGCTGTGTTTTTGGCTTTTGAAAGGGCTATTTTCACCTGTGCATCTGTGATTTCTGGGACACTACACTTTTCCGGTATTGTTGTGGGCCCTTTTGGGGGTAAGAGGGGGGTGAAGTTTATACTGAATCTGTCTGCCAGGATGTTGGCAATATCAGTAGATTCAATATATTTTGAGCTATTTTGCACTAGTTCAGTGCATATCTGCGAGTTGCCACTTACATTCTTAACATAGCTAAAGAAGGCTTTGTGGTTATCTTTTGAATCCTTGGCTATTTTTCTTTCGAAGTTAGCCTTGGATGATTTTATGAGGGACCTTAGTTTCTTACTGATACTGATCAGGGATGTCTTTCCTTCTTGGGATTTGCTTTTTTTCTGAAGTAGTTTTCTCCTTTTATTGTATAGCCTGTTTATGGCAGGGGTCCACCAGATTGGTTTCCTTCTCTTAGAGGAGTGAGTCTTGGTTTTGCTAGGGATGGCATGATCCATGCATACTTGTAGGTGCTCATAGAGTGCATTTGTTAAGGTTTCTGCATCTTGGCCAGCATTATCCTTCAAGGTGGGGGCTGTGAAACTTACCACCTCTGTCTTAAGTAAGGTGAAGTTTGCTTTAGAATTTTTTTTTACTGTGGTTTCCTTAGTTGGGGATGGTGGTGGGGTGTGGATATCCAGAGTGATTAGTTTATGGTCTGATCTAGCAAGTGACGGGTTGACCTCCGGTGTCGAACATCTGTCGCCCATGTTTGTGATGAGCAGGTCCAGTATGTTTTCACCTCTGGTAGGGAAGTTTACCAGCTAATCCAGGGCGTTTGAGTTGATGAATTCCAGGAAGCACTGGGCCTGGGAGTTTGTAATCTAGTAGTTTTCCCATTTAATGGTAGGGTAAATTGAAATCACCCAATATCTGGATGTTCAGTAGGACCTTCATGTTTTCCAGTGTCTCCAGAAAGGTAGAGTGGTGGTCCTGGGTCATGGAGGGTGATCTGTAGCAGGCCACAATTTACATTGCAGATTTGCCCGATGTAAGTTGCACATGGATGATCTCAGAGGTATCATGCTGCGCTACTAACCTGGAGGTGTAGGTATCCTTGATGAATATGGATACACCCCCCCCTTTTGTGTTTCGGTCCGTGTTCTGTGGCCGAAACGTGTGGTACGAGTTGTAGCCCGGTAGTGCTGAGGTGCTCTCGGAGCCTTGAACCAGGTTTCAGTTACTGCACAGATGTCTGTGTTCTCCATACTGAGGAGTGCTTCGAGTGCATGCATTTTGAGATTTAAACTCCTGGAGTTGAGTTGCATAACCCTCATTGTTTTGTTAATTGTGCTGTTTACAGAGGTGGGTGTGACTTTTTGAGCCTTGCCTAAAAACGTCACTATGGGGGCAGCAAGAGACTTGGCCAGTATTCGAAAGCCTAGTGGAGGTGACAGGTGCAAAACGTCTGTTGAAAAGAAACGCGGCTTGTCAGCATGTCGTCCCAGGCTGACGCACTGGATCCCCTTTGAATGACACCAGACGTTTAGCCATTTATTTATTTGTGTTTCTCACTGAATATTAGCTCAACTGAAAGTTGTGGCTGTGTCTCTACAGAGTACTTGTTAGAATTTCTGTGTAGCCATTGATAGCAGTGGGGGGTAGTTTCACCTTATCACTAATATCCTGTCCTGCTTATGTAAGTGGTACATTTTGGGTTATTTCTGCTGCTTATCTGAGCTTTGCTCCGGCTAAGATCTACCTGAAATCAACTGGACGTATAAAGTACACTTTTATCTGTTCTTTTTCATATAGTTCTGCATTTAATTTATTTATTTTGTTTCTCACTGAATCAATATCTTTAATTTCTTTCAAAAATAATGGTCTACTTTGGGTATCTTCATTTAAAGGAAATAAAAAGGAATATTGATCTCTAGTGATTCATAAAAAAATCACATATTTGGTCTGCTAGGCAGGGTATGGTATCAGAGTAATAACTTTGTAGCAATAGTTGAGGTGTTGTGCTGCATTTTATCTTGTCTAAATAATAATTGTATTGCCCGGGGAAGGGGGTAAATAATTTGGATTTCTCATTTATGAATAGTGATCTTTCTGTGGTCAATAGTAGCTGCATCGTAGTGAAAAACTGTTTGAAATCAGTGCACCAGTTAGAAATGAATGTGTAAGTGCTGGGCTAATAAGCAAGGCTTTTAAGGTAACATGTAGTCCTTGGATGAGATGGGTGTTACATTTCAAGGAGATGGGAGTTGGTAACTGAAGGAATTCATTACTTGAGTACCATAGCAGTAGGGTAACAAAGGACATGGTGATCACGAGTACAGTTATGGTGGGGTGTGATGCCCCTGCGCTGGCTCAGTAATCAAGGAGTCTCAATCCTCACCATTAGCACCAGTGAAGGGACGTACACATTGGGAGGATGACAAGTGCACACACAGTAAAGTACAATTTTCCTTAAGAGCACACATAGATCACAGTCCGTCTCATGGCTGGTTTCTCTCTCTCCAGATCCCCAAGAAGACTCCCCACTTGCACAGCTATAGGTTTGAGATCTCAGCTGAGTAGCCAAGCCAAAACCTCCAGCACCGTCTTTGTCCCAGCCAGTGCTTTGTGTCCCTGCCCAAATAACTGACACACACACACACACACACACACACTTTGAGATTTGATTTATACATGAACACACACCTGGGAAAAGGTAGCACAGGTTTACTTGCTATGCCTCCTCCTGCCCAGATTATAAGGTAGTACCAGCTGCCACTACTTATAAACTACTTTAAGGCCCTTACAAAAGGTGACCAATCCTACTGTGTAATGTTACTATTATCCAAATGGAAGTGTGACCACAACTTTCAAGGCTATTTAGGAATGGCATGCACAGTGTCACCAAATAAATATGCAAGTACTCTAAGAGCTTAAATATCTGTAAACAAACCAGCCATCACATATTACTGCTGGGTTAGCCTGGATGACATCACTCTTTTTTTTCACCTGGCTTCAGTTCTCAGGCTAACAGAAACTTAACAAAATTTAACATTTCCCTGTAAAAAATACATCTCTCTCAGATGTTTGCCCAGAACTGGAAGTTGTAAAACAAGTAAACACTTTTACATTTGAAACCTAGTGATTATTTCTGTTTCAAGATAATAGGAAAACCTGTAGCTCTAGACATATTGTCTGTTTCACTGAAACTGGGAGATAACACGATCATAAAACAATCTCAACTTATTTTCTTGAAGTTTTGTAAGTTAACTCTGTGTTTTCCAGCTTCTACTATTAAAACATAACATTTCCCCAGGTATATAGTTTTGTATACATTTCTGTTCTTTTCCAGTAGGGTACACTGTGGTTACATTCTTGAAGCTCAGTACATAACATACAGTTCAACACACACTTCTGCACCAGTGATTGAATATACACACAATAATATACTCTTACATTTGTAAAACAAGCATATGAATCAGATTAATATTCACAAATGACACACCACTATCAACAGAATTCCATATAGCTGGGCTGTCAGTGCCACATTTCTCTATGTAAATCATATTAATATTTTCAAGTAAGATATAATTATGTATAAAATTCCAGATAGCTGGGCTGGCAGTATTTCCTTGGTGTCCCATTTCTCCCCTCTCTGACAACTCCAGCTAGTTTTTCAAGTGACCATTGAGAAACATTGCTAAGCAATATCTCTGAATACCTTACCCCATTATCTGTCTTGAGATTCCAGCTGCCTTGGTATTCCTG
Organism: Protopterus annectens; assembly: GCF_019279795.1. NCBI lineage: Eukaryota > Metazoa > Chordata > Ceratodontiformes > Protopteridae > Protopterus > Protopterus annectens. The sequence continues at coordinate 1,985,768,906 of NC_056725.1, forward strand.
ACCCCAGTACCGTGCTGCACTGTCCCATCATATGCCTGCAACCCTAGGCTACAACATAGTAATTTGGGATTTTCCTGGCTGGCTCCCTGCCTGTAGCCATAGATCCCCCTCAGATGACTCCTGCCTTGTACAGCAAATACTTACCATGTTAACATGGCTCAGTTTGTGCCTCTGCTTCCTGCCTAGCAGTTCTACCATGTACTTAACATCACTGACCTTCCTTACTACTGTGTAGGGTCTCTCCCAGGCTGCCTGCAGCTTGTTGTGTCTGACAGGAATGAAAACCATTACCTGCTGCCCAACAGCATACTCTCTAGCTTGAGCATTTCGGTCATACCAGACCTTTTTCTGCTGTTGGGCTTCTGCCAGGTTCTTCTGGGCCAAGCCCATAAGTTCCTTGAGCCTTGTCCTGAGGTTTAGGACATGTGCCACAACATACTCCTTCTGGGATTCACACTCGCACTCCAAGTCCTCTCGAATCAAATCTAGAGGTCCCCTCACCCTATGCCCATACAACAAATCAAAGGGTGAAACACCTGAAGATTCCTAGGGAACCTCTTTGTAAGCAAACAGATGGGGCAAATATTTGTTGCAGTCACTCATAAACTGGTTTGCAAATGCCTGTAAGCATCCTTTTGAGTGTAGAGTTTAACCTCTCAAGAAGACCATTAGTCTGGGGTGGTAGGTGGTGGTCTGTAGGTGATTTACCCCCCAGTACTTCCACAGACAAGCCAGCAGGTCTGACATGAAATTGGCACCTCTGTCAGTCAGTATTTTTTTTTGGGAAACCAACCCTGCTGAAAATCTCTAACAAAGCATTTGCCACCTTTTCTGCCTCAGTGGACGACAGACCACTGCCTCAGGGTATCTGTTAGCATAATCTACTACCACTAGAATATGCTTTTTCCCTGTGGAACCTGGGGAACTCAGAGGCCTTGCAATATCCATAGCTACCCTTTGAAATGTCTCCTCAACCACAGGCAAAGGCATCAAAGGAGGTTTCACCCTGTCTCCTGCTTTGCATAGCTTTTGGGATTGCTCACAGGTCCTGCAGTACCCTGTTACATCTCTGAAAACCCAGGTCAAAAAATGTTCTGCATAATACGTCTCTTTGTACGGTTTATGCCCATATGACCTGCAAAGGGAGTATCATGGGCTATGGCTGCAAGTGCCTGATGGTATGCTCTGGGCACTACTAACTGCTGTATTCTCTCACCCTCCTCTAGCCCTCCCTCAGGGGTCCACTCTCTCTCTATAAAGTAAACCTTTGTCCCAGTATACAGACTCCCCCTTCCCTTGAGAATCAGGTGCCTCACTAGCTACCTCCCACAGGCCTTGTAATGTAGGGTCTGTGAGCTGAGACTGTCTCAACTCTCTCTTTGTAACCTTTCCCAGCTCCCCTTCTACAGGAAGTCTGGTATCCTCTGACAGTGGTGCCCCACTGTCAGCCTGGGTACTGCTACTCACCTCTGCCCTTGCAGTCACTCGGTCCAAGGGAACATCATTGCCCACAAGCAGCTGTGGCTCACCTTCAGTCTCACTGCTACAGTTTAGCTCCCTCCCTGAAGTAACCACCTCACCAGTCCTGGCTGCAAGTGTGTAGTCTGTCTTGGTCTCCTCCATTCCACCAGACCCACATACTTGTCTTCAAGCCTGACTCTGTGTAACTACATGCACACAAGGTACTGCATTATCAAAATCATTCCCTATCAGGACATCTGCAGGGTGGCAGTTTGGTACCCCTGTCTTGAGACAACCCACTGTTGGCATTTTGTCAGGCTCACCTTTTTGGCTGTCCCACCTTGCCTCCATGGGCATATATATATCCTACATGGACCCACTGGTTGCATTTAAAACATTTAACCCTTGGTCCTGGATGTGTATATGGGTTAGTGATTTCCCTGCTACTGGCAGACTCTCTCTTGGGCCAGTCTGGGCTGCCCACCGTTCCCTTAGACCCATGAGCAGCACTGGGTATCCCTTTCCTGTGCAGTGATTCCCTGCTTGCTAGGTGCAGGTCTCACTCTTCTTCTCCAACTCATCTGCAGTAGTGTATTGTCTATCAGCTAACCCGATTCTCATGTCCTCAGGCAAAGAGCTAAGGGCTTGTTCCCTCACCAAAAGGTCTGCCAACCCTTCAAAGGTGGTGATCTGACATCCACTCACCCACCTATGAAAATAAGTGGTTAGTTCAATAACATATGCACACACACTTTCATCTGCTTTGCATCTGTGCTCATGAAACCTTTTCCTATAAGCTTCAGGTGTTGACTTAAAATATTCTAGCAAACAGTTGTTTACAACATTATAATTTAAACAATCAGTATCATACAGTTTAGAAAATTACAGTTACAGCTTTACCATGGAGTAAGGGGGTCAGGAACCGTTCCCAGAGCCCTTGGTCAACATTATACTGTTTATATACCCTCTCAAACATGTGAATGAAACCATCAAAATTATCCCCCTCTGTAAATTGTGGAAGAAATTTACTGACCTTTATTGCTTCAGGGGTTCGGTTACTCCCTTCCCATTACCTCCATGACTCTGGCGAAGATTCGGCATCTTCTTTTTCATGTTGCCTCTGCCTGTCATTCTCCTCAGTCTGCAGACATCACAGTTTTTTATTTTCCTCCGCCTCCAGATGTCACAGTCTCTCTGCTGCTTATATTGCCAAACGCTTGGCCTCCAACTCACGTCTTTCTAACTCCAGATGGAGTTTTACGTCCTTTGTGGAAAGGTTGAGCTGTCCATTTTTCTGAGTGTTGGAACATCTCCACAACCAATCTGATTGTCTTCCTGATTGCTATTCTGTGATGCAGCTGTGACCTAAAGCTGCAGTCATGTCTGCTTTAGCCAGGTTGGAATAAATCAGTCCTTTAGCCTATCACATCTCAGCCAACTGTCTCCTTGTCAGCTTCCATACTCCTCTGCTGACATGTTTGCCTGCTCTCCCTAACTAAGCTAACAAAAAAAGAAAACAATTGTGATATGAACTCTTGAGTGTTCACTGCGTGGCTGACAGAGTACAAACACCTTCAGTGACCACTGTACACAGGCTACAGGTATTCAATATCCACACCACTACAAACCAATTAATATGTGACGTGGCTATCTCACCACTATCAACCAATTAATATGTGATATGGCTATACCATGACTGCCAAACAATTTAATATGTGATGCCCCTGCACTGACCCAGTAATCATAGAGCCTCAATCACCACAAGCTCCAGTGAGGGACATGGACATTGGGAGGATGACAAGTACATACACACACAGTACAGTTTCCCTTAAGAGCACACCGAGATCACAGTCAGTCTGGATGCTGGTTTCTCTCTCTCTCTGTCTCTCCAGATCCCCAGTACGACTCCCCACTGGCACAGCTATAGGGCTGCAATCTCAGCTGAGTAGCCTAGTCAAAACCTCTAGCACCCTCTCTGCCCAACCAGTGCTTTGTGTCCCTGCCCAAGTAGCTGACTCGCACAAACACACACACACTTTGAGATCTGATTTATACACAAACACACACCTGAGAAAGGCTGGCACAGGTTTACTAGCTATACCCCGTTCTGCCCAGACTATAAGGTAATACCAGCTGCCATCAGCCACTACTTATCAACTTCTTTAAGGCCCTTAAAAAGGATGACCAATCCTGTTGTGTAATGTTACTATTATCCAAATGGTAAGTGTGACCAAGACTTTTAAGGCTATTTAGGAGTGGCCTGTACAGTGTCACTAAATACATATGTAAGTACTGTAGGAGCTTAATTATTTCTAAACAAACCAGCCACAATTAAAATGTTTAAATATATTTAATAATAAATAATAGAACAAGACAGTACTCAAATAGCACATAAACTCCAGAGTTCAGAATCACAGGAAATATTTTAAAACAACATTGCAGGACAGTCTCAAATACAGAAAACATCTAAACTAAGCTTTACCGTATTCCTATCTATATCTAAAAGATACTATGCCCTAAATAACTTTTATTTACAGAGCAAGACACAAGCAGAAGTGCTGAAATGGATGTTTCTAGGTCCAAGACAAGATACAAAATGCCTTTTCTTCCTCTCTGAGAGAGTTCTTAAATTTAATATCACACTGCTGGGTTAGCCTGGATGACATCACTCTGTCACCTGCCTTCAGTTCCCAGGCTAACGGAAACTTAACATTTCTCTGTGAAAAATACATGTCTGTCAGATGTTTGCTCCAAACTGGAAATTGTAAAACAGTTAAACACTTTTACATTTGAAACCTAGTAATTATTTCTGTTTCAAGACAATAGGAAAACTGATAGCTCCAGACAATGTTTTACGAACACTATCTCAACTTATTAGTTTTGTAAGTTCATTCTGTGTTCCAGCTTCTACTATTAAACTATACGTTTGCCCAGGTATATTGTTTATATACATTTCGCTTCTTCTCCAGTAGGGTACACTGTACTTTCATTCTTAAAGTTCAGTACATAACAGTTCAACACACACTTCTGCACCAGTAGTTTAATATGTACATAACCTATGTTCTTTGTGTTTCATTGTTGCAGTCATTACATTTGGGTAATCTGCTGGCAGGTTGCCCTCAGTCGGCCTGAATAACAAAGTCTTGGGTCCTGCATCGGCTGATGCCTCCTCTTCCATGACGTCAGGTCATCAGGGGTATAAAACATGCAGCCGACACCATTTTATTCAGTTTTACCCAAATGTAATGACTGCAACAGTGAATACACTTGAACATCTACATTTATGGTAAGTGTACACAACTGTACTATAGTTCTCTTACATTTGTAAGACAAGCATATGAATCATATTAACATTCACAAATGACACATGAATAACCACATAATTCCAGGTAGATGGACTGGCAGTTTTTTCTTGGTGTCACATGGGGCATGATTCTAGGGATATTGACATAGATTATCTGTGCTTTTAGTTGTAACGCTTGGTTTGTGTTAGAATTAGATTATTTGTCTGATTCACTGTTCTTAAATCGGATTCTTGGACACATTGTTATGATTGGAGTCATGATAATAACCCTCCATATTAATGTGCATCCAAATTTTAATTGCACTTGGAACTTTTCTGTCTTGGCTTCTACTGAAAAATGAGCTTTGTAAAGGCAGACTACCCAAATCAAAAGATGAAAAGAAATCACTAAGTGCTTCCACACATGGAGGTTTTATAGCAGGTGTCTGATACTCTGCCTCAACTCCACTCCAAAAACGAGCACATTGGCAATGGCTTTGATGTTCACCTGGCTGACTCCTCCAGTGATTGGGTCTTTAGTCAATTGTGGGTCATATGGGAACTAGGTAGAAACAGAATGTTATGCTGTAGAGTGAGTTACTGCTGTCACAATAGGTTCATGGGTAAATACTAGGCGAATGACCACCAGGGCTTTTATAAGCCTAGCCATGCAACCCAACCTAGTTGTGTCTTTGTGTACCATAGGCATTTAGTAGGAAGGCGTATGTTAGGAAGTTTCTAGAGGTTCTATGTGTATGGGTGTTAGTTTGGGAATTACTATCTTCCTATGTCAGACACGTGGCTAGACCTGGGGTGAAGTTCTAAGTTATCATCCATTAGTCAGGGTTATGCTTAAATAAAGTTAGGGATGGACTCTGCTTCACATGGATGAGGAGTGTGTTCCAAAGCATAAGAATCATCTGAGAGACCTCTGTCTTGTCAAAATATCTTCTTTATGTCACAAGCAAAATTTAAATCCTTGGATCTAGTGGTTCTGATGCTGCTTATTTTGCAGATGTTCAAGAGATTCATCAGAAATGGAACTGAGGATGGCTTGTATGCCAGGCATAGATTGCCTGTCAGTAGTCTGTAGAAGAACGAGTATAGAGATGGGGCTTTTGGGCAATCTGTATAGGATAATGTGGCTATACCCTGGATTCTCCTATAAAGAACCTTTGTTTGCATAACAACTGTTGGATATTTCTGGTCGGGTACATACCATGAGGGAATTGTACGTGACGAGGAGTCTGATAAAAGCAGAATAATGTGATACTGTGACTTTCTTGGACCTGGAAGCCATGCCCTTACTTATAAGTAGAGGGACATAGAATGATTGACCAACATGTGGCCAAGGTAGTAATAAAAAGACCATATTACTGTCTGCATATGTTCCAAGATCCCTGTCTACCAGGCCAACTCTTAGAGTTGTCTTATTGACAGAGTAATTAGCCTGGGTAAAAGCTTTCCAAAAAGACAGCATAGTTTATTTCTTCACACTGAGTTTTGACCTGTGACTTTGGCACCAGTGTTTTGTCTGTGTTAGTCCCTCTTGTAAGACATTTACATCATGGAGAAATCTATGATGGCTCCCAATTTGCGATCCTCTGTGAAGTTGGTCAGCCAAAGGCCATTGACATTAGCCTTTACCTCAGAGATGCCAAATAGGAGAGGTCCCAGCACATAGCCCTGTGGTATCCCCTTGGTGACTGTTCCATTAATAGAGGTGGTCTCACCGGTCCTGATTTCCTGGGTTCTGTCTGTGAGCCAACTGGCATTCCAGCAAATTATGTAGGGGTTTATGCTCATTTTGGTGAGTTTAGATATCCCAGAGTGTGGTATTGTATTGAATGCCTTTCTGAGGTCCAGGTAGGCGGTATGAACTATTTTCCCCTCATGCATTGCCTTGGTGACCTTGTCAAAGAAGTCCACCAGATTTAGTAGGCATGACCTTCCTTGACAATGCCAAACTGGGTTGGGTCCAGTGTCTAAAGATTACCTATATCTTTTTTTCATTTTCGTGACAACTTATTCCATGTCTTTGCATATTAGACTAGTCAGACTAATAGGTCTGTAGTGAACAGTGTTACTGAATGGTCCACGCTTGTGAATTGGGCTAACCTTTGCAATTCTTGTGGTACAAAGCCTGTTTTGAGGCTATAGGTCATGTTTTAAGCTGTTTAGGAGGCATCCTGGGATATTGTTGTGGCCTACTAAGGCTATATTTTGTACCTTAGCAAGCGTCACCAGGATATTTTCCCTATCTGCTCCCTGTTACTAGTTGGGGGGGGGGTATGCTAGTAGATAATTCATGGGCGAGACAGTGGGGGGTGAAGTTTGAGCTGAATGTGTTAGCCATGCAATGGCACCACTGACCACCAGTTCGGCACAGTCTTGTGTGCTGCCTTTGAGGTTTTGGATATAACTGTAGAAGGCCTTGTGGTTGTCTTTAGCCTGTGAAGCTAGCTTGACCTCATAGTTGACCTTATTGGACTTGACTAGTCCTCTTATTTTTCCTGTCTAGTTTAATTAGAGAGCTCCTATCATTATGGGAGTTGCTCTTTCTGTTTTTTGCCATGACTTTTTTCCTTTCGCTACATGCCCTATTAAGGTTAGAATTCCACCAGTGTTTTTTTAGGTTCATAGATTATTGCTAGTCTAACTGGTTTTGTGGGCCATTTTAAGCCTAGCCAATTACTGCATGCGAGAATCAAACCTGTAAGTTAAACACCTTAAACATTATGCCAACCTCCCAACCCAGATTGTCACCATCAGATAGTGCTTGAACCCACAATCCCTGGTTTAGGAGGCCAGTGCTTTATCCATTTGGACACTAGGGGTTTATTTTGGGCACCTAGTAATACAGCAATTTTACATGGTTGAACAGGTTCCACACAGGTTGTTGTGAACTCTGGGTTGGGAGATCCATTGATTTATTTTTTTTTTCAAACTATCATTTAATAGGATGTAGTTTGCTTTGTAATGGTTCCTAGTTGTTACAGGGTTTGCTGGGGTTACCAAGTTGATTTTTATTTTTGAAACAAATAAACAGCTTTGTGGTCTGACCTTACCAGTGAGGGTGTGGCACTGAGAGCGTTGCAGCTGTCTCCCATATTGGCAAGTACCAGTTTCAATACGTTTTAACTTTTGGTAGGTCTTTGCACTGTCTGGTCAAGTCAAAAGTATTTGCATTAGAGGGTTAGTCAGTCACCCATGAAAAGGGTATTTGGTTTACTGGTGAGTGTCTCCAGTAGGTCTAGGTATGAGCTATGGGATTCTAAGTACATAGAGGGTGAGCTATAGCTTGCTGGGATATGGTATGTAGCTTTTTCTATGGTGAATTGCACATGGATAAATTCCAGGCTATTGTCCTGTTTAACCAACCAAGAGTTATGCTTGTTGCTAATATAGATCGAGACTCCTCTACCTCTTGTCTCTCTCTGTTCAGCTGATGATCTAAATGTGTGGAATGGACTGAAGCCTTGCACTGCTGGAATACTTTCTGTGAATTTATACCATGCCTCTGTAATGGCACAGATGTGTATTCTCCAGCATGAGTGGAGCTTGAACTGTGTCTTCTTGAGCAGTAACACCTTTAGGCATCTTGGGGTTTTATTTGCTATGTTGGTAGGTTTGCCAATTTGGGGTTGCCTAAAAGGCCCTAAGGGGTGGATTTAGCTAATATTTGGAAGCCTATGGGGAGTTAGGTGCAGACCATACTTTGCAAAGCAATGTGGCTTGTTAACCATGTCCTCTGATGCTGTCAAATATTGAATCCTCCTGGAGAGGCACCAGAAACTAAGCTAATTATTGAAGTCAGTCATTTGATCATACTCTGCATCATCCTTCGTGAAGGTGGAATGCTGCTCATTGCATGGCACGTACCTGCCTGAAACGCACATTCAGTGATATTAGCAGTGTCTGTCTTCATAGAGTCCATGGAAGTACGTTTCAGGTCATTATCTCCCACAATGACTAAGATATGATTGTACTGGTACCTGTGGTGTAGTAGAGTGTGTCCATAACTTGGCAGATATAAGCAGCTGAACCTCATTGACTTCTTTGAGGCAGCCACCAAAGCTGTAGATGAAGGTAAGGTTGTTCACACAGCCTATCTTGACCTCGCCAAGGCTTTAGGCACCATCCCCATTCTGGAATTATAGCTAAATTCACTAAACTAGGTATAAATCCCTACATCACAAGATGGATCACCAACTGGCTCACTGACGGAACCTACACTGTAAAAGTTGCAGACTCCAAATCTGACTTCAAACCAGTGACAAGTGGAGTACCACAGGGTTCAGTCCTGGGACCCTTCCTGTTTGTTATCTACTTCTCTGAAGTACAGGCTAACACAGAAGGCCTCTGGCTAACTAAGTTTTCAGATGACTGCAAACTAGGAGCCATAGTAGAGTCCCCAAATGATGTGGACATCCTACAGAAGGGCCTCACTGAGACAGATGCCTGGTGTCACAGGCATGGCCTCAAGCTCAATGCCAAAAAGTGCATTGTCATCCCTTTTGGTAAAAGCTCTATACCCATGAACTACCGCATAAATGGCAGTCTACTTAATGCTGAATGCATGATGAGACCTTGGGATACTAGTCTCTCCTTTGATAATCACATCGCCACAGAAGTCAGGAAATCCTTCTATGTGGTACTCCTCATCACAAAATGGATCTCATCCAGGAAAAGAGGTCATTGTTCCCCTCTACTCGGCACTCATTAGACCCATTATAGAGTACAACGCCCCTTTTGGAATGTACCTCACAAGACATCTACAGCAGCTGGAAAGGCCACTGAAGTACCTCACAAAGAGGATTACTGGCCTCAAACAGATGCCCTACACTGACAGTCTCAAAAAACTCCAGCTTTATTCTGTAGCATATTGCCTACTCCGAGGAGATCTCTACCTAACATGTAAAGCTATGTTAAACCCAGAGCTGTTGGAAATGCTACACCTTAAGAAATCCCAATCCCCCCGAGTTACATGCTCTAGGGACATAAACCTTTTCACCACAATAAACAGGACATGCTGGAGGGATAGATTCTTGTTGCAGAGACTTCCTATACTCTGGAACAAGCTACCCATCTATGTCAAGCAAAGTTCCTCATTATCACTTTTCAAGAAAAATCTTGAGTGGATGGGAAATAGGAAATACACCCCTGGGATCAATTCTGTAGCTCTGCTCGACAGGGGCACAGGAAATTAACTTTCTTGGGTGGCATAAGCTAGGGAATCTTGTTGGTTAGGCTTAGGCCCTTGAGCTGATAGTCTAGTACCTACCTATGAACTCTTGTTCAGTCTGCTGAGTCAGGCATCTGAGTGTTGTACATTACTTAAGTAATGTGCTTGATTGCCTTGTGGGCTTTGCTGTTGGAGCTCCACTGGGTGTATGTGCATGCTTGGTGTTTGCTGTTGCTTTTGGTTAGTGGTTTAATGATTGCTGAGGATAGGCATAGCTGTTTATAGGCTTGGGAGGTCTTTGAGGTTTGGGAAGATAGCTTTTTAGTGTCTCAAGTCAGTTTGTGTGTGCGTTGCACACTGTGGTGGATGTAGTGTGTATGTGTGTGTTCTTGACTACCTTATTTGTATGCAGTGAAATTGTGTGTATGTATCTCTCACATATTGTGTTTCTTTAAGGATTAAATGGTTGTAAAACTTGTCTCAGAATGCCCATGTCTACCAAGCTGGCTATGGAGACATTTGAAAATTGCATGTCCATGTTGTGCGGACCTGTATTTGGGTGGGCTACTTTAGGTTGTGGGCCTGATTTATACAGAGGTCTCCTTGGGTGGTCTCTGAGGTTTGACACTAGACTAGATAAGATAATGCTAAGATTTGATAGTAGTGTTTAATGTGCAAACTAGCTGCTTTAAGCATGCCTCTGCACAACTACTTTGTTTTAGCCACACTAAGTTATAGGCTTCAGTTATAAAGGTTGTTTTTTAGATAAAATTTACTTCCTGGGTGTTTGTGACTGTACAGGGCATTGCTAACCTCTTGATGTAAAAACACCAAGAAAGATTGCTAGTGAGTATAATACACAATAAATCAGCTTAAGCAAACTATCTTGGCAAGGTAGTTTCAAGTATTAGTGACCTTTAGAATGTTTTAAAGGCAAAATCAACAAATAAAGCAAAAATAAAGGTAGTAGCAGTCTAAACAGTTAACTGAAATGTAAAACAAGAACTCTGGGAAAGTGATCGGGAAACCATCTGTAGTAACTTAGGTTTACTAAACTGCAAGGTGGTCACTTAGTATTATGGGTATATAGAAAATGGGTGGGTAAGTACTTATTCAGGTTGCACAACAGACAGTAGCCATGAAGTAGGGGGACGTAGTAAGTTTGTTTACCATAAGAGGTGGACTCCAGAGAAGAGAGAGAGCCTTTTAAAACCACAACAAGGGATGGGTGAGAGGGTTGGGAAAAAGTCCTTTGATTGGAATTTCTGAAATTTTTAGCTTAATGTCTAATTGGGGACTGGGGCAGACTTGAAGAACAGGGTGAAAAATCGTAACAAGGCAAACAAAGTCACTGGAATGCAACTTTTAAGAAGGCATATATAGCTATAAAAAGTACAGAAGCAGAAATCCTGGAGCAGAATTCGTAACACTGCCACTATTGCAGTCTCACCACAGACTAAGGCACCATATTACTGGAGTGCACCTTTAAGCAGATGTATACAACTGTAAAAAGTATTGAAGCAAAAAGCCTTGAGCTGAATTCAAAATCCTGCCACTACTACAATGGTGACACAGACTACGTCACTGGACTTTGCAGAAAATTGTCAGTAAAGCTGTAATAAATGAGGCTGACGCTGACACCTGGCAATAGATCGGTCCTGCCACAACTGTGAATGAAAGTACAAGATTGTGGCCCCAGACTGGGTTCAAAATCTAAAAAAGCTACTTTTTCTTTTTAATTTTACTTATGGAAATAGAAGTGCAGTATACAAACCATGCTAAAATCTTGCAGTAATACACAATCTTCCCACAAGTACAAACAAAGCTACAAGATTAAGGTCCTAGAAGACAAAAAAAGCAAAAGGATAAAAGCAGAGAAATACAAAATGTATCATCACACAGGTTACTGTAAATGCAACTTTATTTATTTTATTTATTTGTTTATTTTCAGTTTGTTTGCCAGAATAGTCCAATTGGGCCTTGAATAATCCATTTTCAGTGGAGTCCTGGGGATAAAAGCTCAATAAATGCAAGAATATGTGGATACAAAATACAATATACAATATCAATGCAATAAGTCAACAAGAATATAAGATAAAAATTACACAATTAAGAGGAGATTTAACATCAAACAAAGTGATGGGATGTCATTGGATTGGCATTATGAGATCCTAGTTAGTATGCTGAATTAACTTCAATACAGTTCCTATACAAATATCATGATTCCTACTGTTGTTGCAAGTTAGTAGACTGTAGGAAGCTATTATAGATATGCTGGCTAGTGAAGAGTAGTTATGGGTGAGGAAATTATGAAGGATGAGAGCAGGAGCATTCCCATTGTAAAGTTAGGTGTGAATGAAGTAGGGTTTTAAAGATAGAGAGTTTAGATGTGGTACGGATGAGAGGTGGAAGAGAATTCCAGGGGCGTGCAACTGAGAAAGATAGGAGGTGGTTGCCTGGTGGACAGAATGGTTTCTGCAGTTCTATTAGATTCTGGGAGTTAGATCTTAGACACCTATCAGAAAGATGGATTGTGAAGGTTGAGGCAAGGGGGGGAGGCAGAGAGAGGAGTTAAAAATAAGTTTATGTGCTTGGATGAGTTGGATAATATTAAGATAGTTAGGTAGTTCTAGCCAGTTTAACTGATGTAGGGAAATACAGTGATGGGTGTGGCCAGTTGCAAATTTTGAAATTTTATAGTGGCAGGAGGAGAGCTTTGTTTTGAGGGAAGATTGCAGATTGATAAGTGTAGAGGCCACCATATAGGAGGGAAGGGATGAGGTAGGTAGTAGCAAGAAGAAGCCTGGAAGACGGAGAGAGATAGCGGTTGTGACGATAAAGCTTGCCTAATGTTTTGTGCGTTTTTTAAATACTTATTTGTAGGTGGCTATCAAACTTGAGGTTATCAATGAGAATCCCAAGAAGTTTTGCTGTAGAAACTTTAGAACTTTAAAATATTTAAGTAGAATTTAAATAAAAGCTTTTCCTTTGAAAAGCCTGTAATGTCATATTTTGGGACTTTAAACAGCTCTCCGAGTCTTGAACAAAAGACTACTTTGTAACTTGGAAAGATGACATTTAAATGCTGCCTGTTATACAGGAAGGGAAGAGGAAATTAGTTCTTGTTTACAGGTTACTGCAACAGAGATCAAAGCCTTTTACATTTTGATTTTAGATTTGGTTATAATGTAGCAGTGACATGATGGAATGGTGGGAGATGGTAAGCTACTGGGTGAGATAAAATAATACAGAAAATGCGATACTAAATGTGAAGGTGGTGTAGTTAGTGAAATAGGACCAACAAGTAAATATCTTCCTAATAGTTCAATTTCAAACTTCTGTCAAAAACAAACAAACATTACTTAAGCGTTTGTCTGGTTAGTTCCAGTGAAAGTGTTGTTAATTTTAATGCTTTTTTCCCTTGAGACAGGATGTATTCAGGCCTACAGACTTGCATATTAAACAGACTCTAACTTCTTTGCTAAGGTCTAAATCTCGATCTATTAAAAAACCGACACCCAGGCCACATGTTCAGGCCCCTTTGCCTAAAAAAACAAATTATCAAAATGGCTGAAGATTTCATTACACTAATCAGGGGTAGTCACCCCCCCCCCCCCACCACCACCACCAAGAGGCCTAGGACTGAATTTGACTATGAATCTTCTGAACTGTTTCTTCTGACTCTTCTAATGATCTGGATTTATCCATTCCTACTTATGAGGAGACTTTTGCAGAGGATTCCATTCCCTCTGCTTCTCCACCAGAGGATTTCTCTTTTGGGGAAACTTTACATACCTGAAGGGAGCATTTCCACTGGGAAAGTCAGGATTTCTCTGAATCCAAAAAGAGGCTTAGGGATTTCCTTCTTCCTCAGCATAGGCCTTTGGCTATTCCTCCTCTACTCGATATTGTTGATGTGTTTTCGGAATCAAGTATGGCCCCTGATTCCTTGCCTGCAGCCCCTAGCAAACCTGACAGGTACTACAGGGTTCCTGAGTTCCACAAATTCCTTTTCAAAAATCCTGTTGTGGACCGAGAAACCATTTCTCAGGGGCCCAAGGGCATTAAGGCTTCTGCGAAAAATCCTACCCCTTCTGATAGAGACTCCAGGGCGCCCGATAGATGGGGTAAAAGGTTTACACTTCTGCAACCTTAGCAGTCAGGAGTTTAAACTGTCAATTCCATATGCTAAAATAACAACGTATCATGGGACTGCTTAAACAGAAAATGATGTTGATTTTTGACTGTGTGGAGAATAAAGATTTGCAGGAATTGTTGCATTCAGCTGAACAAGTTGGCAAACATACTTTGCAGTGTGGTTTTGATTCCTTAGAGGTCTCTTGTAGGGCTGCTCTTATTGGGTCTGTGCTTAGAAGGCATGCTTGGCTTAAGGACCAATCTCTGCCTGATCATGTTAAAGCAAACTCCAAATGGGTGGCCAGACCTGCCCCCAAATCAGTGGGCACAGGCTCCAAAACAAGTACTTTCCCTCCTAAACATGGGGGCTGTTCAACTAGTACCAGAAGAGGAAAAGGGACAAGGTTTCTATTCCAGACCTTACCTGGTACCCAGAAAAGACAAATCATGGCGTCCAGTTCTGGACCTGTCTGCTGTAAACACCTTTCTGGACATTCCAAAATTCAAGGATGCCTAGTTGGCAACTCTTGACTTAAGAGGCTTACCTGCATATCCCAATCAGGGAATCTTGCAGAAGATTCCTATGCTTCAAGGCAGGCTACATGCATTATCAGTTCTCTGCACTGCCCTTTGGCTTGTCTACTGCGCCCACAGTATTCACAAAGTGCCTGGCTCCAGTAATTGCATTTTGCAGGCAAAGAAATATTCAAATATATCCATACCTGAACGATTGTCTAATTCAGGCAGTAAACCAGGCCATTCTTCTAAAACTTCTGGCATTTGTAAAAAAGACTTCTAACCTGTCTAGGGTACACCATAAACAAAAAGAAATCTCAACTGGTACCCCATAAACGAAAAGAAATCTCAACTGGTACCCTATCAAAAAATTACATTCCTGGGTGCAAGCTTGAATACAACTGCCCAGATGGCTTTCCTTATGCCAGAAAAGCAAATTCATTTGGTGACTTACTTCAAACAGATGGCCACAAAAACCCTGCTTATCTGCAAGGCAAATACTGCAAGCCTTGGGGTTCATGGCCTCATGCATTCTTCCATATGCAAGCCTGCATATGAGGAAACTTCAGTGTTACTTACAAAGTTTATGGAGTCAACATTGTCACAGCCTGGAAACAATGATTCCTATCATATCTTGCCTGCGCCTTGAGTTCCTATGGTGGGCAGAGGCCTGCCACCAAAACATGGGACTGCCATTCACACCACCCCCTGCTGCCCCTGCCACCCAATCCCTAACTACAGACTCAATCAGACTATGCATGGCGCCTCATCTGGCAGGGAAGTGCATTCAGGGCAAATGGAGCCCAAATCAAATGCACCTTCATATCAATCAAAAAGAAATGCTAGCTGTATAGAATGCACTGACAACCTTCAAGGACTACCTTCATCCAGGACAATTACTGATAAAGATGGACAACACCACGGTTATGTGGTACATAAACAAGCAGGGGGGTACACATTCCTACCCCAAATGCAGACTAGCCATGGCATTGTGGAATACGGCCTTGAGCTACCAAATACAACTACAAGCTCAATTCCTGCCAGGAAAGCAGAATGTTCTGGCAGACGAATTAAGCAGAAATCTCATGAACCCTCACGAATGGAAACTGGAACCATGGATTTTCAACATGTTGACACGCAAATGGGGGAGCCCAGACATAGATCTTTTTGCCTCACCCCAGAACTACCAGTTGGACAAATTTTGCACAAGAACTCATCACAAAAAAGCCTGGAAAGTGGATGCTCTGTCCTTCAGCTGGAAAAACCTATCAGTCTATGCCTCCCCCCCCCTCTGCCTCTGCTCTCCAAAGTTCCACTAAAAGTCAAACAGGACAAACCAAAAATGATTTTGATTGCTCCAGACTGGTTCCCACTCCTGCGCAGTGTGTCACACGTTTCTCTGCGACACCTGCCTCAGACACCTTCCTTACTGTCTCAGCAGGAGAACCAAATTCTGCACCCTCAGCTCCAAACATTGAATCTTGCAGCTTGGCTAATCACTTAATTCACCCTTAGCATCCCTCAGCAAATCTGTGATGGATGTCATTTTGGAGGCGAGAAGACCTAGTACTAGAAAATCTTATGCTGACAAATGGAAAAGATTCTGTGCCTTGAATCAATCTCAAGGGATGAGCACAGCAGTGACCAATTTACCTCAAGCTTTGCAATACTTAACTGAGATGCTTCATAAGGGCTTGTCTTTTTCTTCCATAAAAATCCATGCTTCAGCCATTTCAGCTCATTACAACACAAACCCCTTCCCCTCTTCTCTCATCCTCTTCTAAAGCAGTATCTCAGAGGGGCCAAAAACTTAAGACCACCCAGGAGAGCTCCAACCCCTGCCTGGGACCTTAACTTTGTATTGGAGAAACTCACTCTTACCTCCTTTCGAGCCAGCTGCAGACTTAAAATGTATTTCCTGGAAACAGCCTTCCTTTTACCAATTACTTCAGCTAGGATATATGAATTACAAGCCCTTATGGCAGTGGAGCCTTTCATCATCTTTCATGCAGACTGGGTGTCACTCAGGACCAATCCATCATTCATGCCCAAGGTGGTATCCAGTGTGGCTCTTAGTCCATTCATTTGCCAACTTTCTTTCCCAATCCACAGAACAACAGAGAGCGGATTCTGCATTCATTGGATGTACACAGACAACTTAGATTTTACTTGACAGGACTAAATCTCGAAGAAAATTTGAACTGCTGGTAACATTTTCTGCAGGGGCAGAGGGGAAGGCTATTTCAAAGCAAACCATTTTTAACGGATAAGCCATTGTATTCTTTTCTGTTATAAGCACCATGGAAAACCTATCCCCCAGGGAATCGGATCTCATTCCACCAGGGCTGCATCTACTTCAGCAGCCTTTCTCAGAGGTGTTCCTACCAGGGATATTCTAGAAGCTTCTACCTGGAGTTTATACTCTCACCAATCATTATCACGTCCCAATTTTCTCTAAATCCAGAGCTGGCTTTGCCACTGCTGTTTTGCAGGGCCTTATAGCTGGTCCTAATGCTGTATAAATCCATCCTCCCAACCTTAGCTTTGGGAATCTACCCAAATGTAATGACTGCAACAGTAAAACACGATGAACATAGTACAGTTGTGTACACTTACCATAAATGTAGGTGGTAGACCGCATTCACTGTTGCAGTCCTGTTTACCCTCCCTCCAGCCCCGTTTTTCTTTTACTCTACCTCTTCTTTCTTTTATGCTTAAAAGCCTTTTTGGTGTATTTGCTTTTGTTTGGAGGTATCTTTTTGTGTTTCTTATGTATATTTTGCTCCCCATTTGGGGGGCACTTGACATCTGGGGCAAGAAAAACTGATGTAATTGAGTCTGCTGCATGTTTTATACCCCTGACGACTTGACGTCATGGAAGAAGGGTCAGCAACCGACGCAGGACCCAAGACTCTGTTAATCAGGCAGACTGAGGGCAACCTGCCAGCAGATTACCCAAATGTAATGACTGCAACAGTGAATACACTCGAACATCTACATTTATGGTAAGTGTACACAGCTGTACTTTTTGCATGAACCTCTGCCCCTATACTTTTATTCCTTTTCTTCAGTCCACATCCTAGTGATCATAGTGCTGTTTGTTTCAGTAAGTGTCCAAAGAAATTCATAGGTTTTCACTGCATATTTCACTGCATATTAATCTTTTCAGTAATGTTTTCCCCATTCATAACTGTAATGGTGTTTAATGAACAAACCATTTCTTTTCTGCAGTCTCTTTTCCTTATCCAGTCCATTTTCAGCACACTTCCCCACAGTTGACTGTACAAAATTACATCAGTGATATTTATTTTGCTCATGTACTCGCTCACATTTGTCACCTGTATATGTTTTGCCCTTTGCATGGGTCCCCAGTTTACTGTGATTGTTACTGGTGAATATGGAACTGAAAATGTTTGGCCGGTTTCTTCATCACCAACCCCCTTTTTCTCCATTTTCTATATGGGAATTGGGGTGGGAATTGGGGTGTCATGTCAACTCACCATCTGTCTCTGTCCAGTGCCACTCTCCTGCCTCCTTCAACACTCATGCCTGACTGTTGCAGGTTTTCTCTGAAAAAAATCCATCCACCCCTTAGCTGGACACCCTTGATGTTCTTCGTGTTTCACTGTTGCAGTCATCGCACTTGGACCTGCAGTGGTGGTGCTGCGGTAGCATTGTCACCTCGAGTCACCTCACAGTAAGATGCTGTCCGGTTCGATTCTCAGCTAGAGCGTCTTCTGCGTGGAGACATGCGTGAACGGGCGTACCTTTGTTGAAGGTTGTGTATCAGGGCTGGTAACTTGGCACGTGAAAATCAACTACCAATCATTAGCGGACCGGAGTTTCGCTGTGGCGACCCCTAACCAGGAAAAGCCAAAAGACACAACAAGTCATCACACTTGGGTTATCTGCTTGCAGCGTCTCAAGCACTTCATCACCTCTAGTTTCCTCAACTGCTATGCTTTACTGCCCAGGTTTTTGTACTATACAGTAGTGCTGGTTGCACCGCTGTTTTGTACACCTTACATTTCAGCTTCTTTGGTATTCTTTTGTCAAGTATCACACCTGACACTCTATGCCATTTGGCTGCAGCCCTTCTGATTTATAGCTTTGAACTCCTCATTCAGACTTGCCTTCTTCTCGACCTCCCCTGCCAGATAGAAGCTGTTAACCCATTCCACTATTTTCCCTTCTGTCTCCATTCTCACCTTCTTCTAAACTCCACCAATTGCTGCCATTACAACTTTCTTGTCTGTACTCACTTTCATCCCATATGTCTTCAGTTTTGCATTCCAGTCCTCTTTCCTTTACTGAAGTTCTTGGTCAGTTTGCTGGTAGTGCCACATATTCTGCATACACAACTTTGTTATTCTGTCCCCCTCCGACCTGTTTGCTAATGTAGTCCATCACCATTATGAACAGCAGTGGGCTCAGAGCTTATCCCTGGTGCCCAGTCACTCCCACTATAACCCCCCCCCCTTGTGAGACCAAACACTGATGATACTTGGATCATTGAGTCCTTGTACATAGCTTGAACTAATTCTACCAATGCTTCTGGGACTTCAGACCACCACAAGACTGCCCAAATCAGATTTCTTGGGACCATGTGATATGCTTTCTCCAAGTCTAGGAATGCCCAGTTGGACTTTTTTTTCATCTCTAGCTTCTTTATCACGATCTGTCTCACTGCAAACATTGGGTCAGTTGTGCTGTATCCTGGTCTGAATCTGAACTGCTAGTCTGCCATCTTACTTTCTTCTACTCTGCATGTCACCCTCTCCAGACTATACAGTGTAACAGGAGATGTTCTTCGTGTTTCACTGTTGCAGTCCTCGCACTTGGGTTATCTGCCTGCAGGTAACCCTCAGTTGGCCTGAATACCAGAGTCTTAGTATTTCTGCATCAGATGCTGTTGTTTCTTCCATGATGTCAGGTCATTAGTGGTATAAAACAGGCAGCCAATGCCATGACATCAGTTTTTCTTGCCGAGAAGCCCGAAGCAGAAGCAGTTCGCAAGTGCCGGTCGGCTGCTACCTGAAATTTTTGTTTTCGAGTTTGTAATCCTGAAGTCTTCTAAAGCCAAGTACCCCATAGGGGACCCTTTTTTCTTGCTCTAACCGATGCCAGAAAGTTAACAATTGTCTTGCCTGTGGAAAACAAATACCTCAGAGATTTTCATTTTTACTGTGTCACGTGTTTAGGTCCAGATCACGACGTCCCTCGCTGTCGGTTTTGTGCCTTAACGCCTGAACCATTCAAGTTGGAAAACATACTTTACAATGTGGTTTTGATTCTTTAGAGGCCTCCTGCAGGGCTGCTGTTACTGGGTCTGTGCTTAGAAGGCATGCTTGGCTTAAGGAGCAATCTATACCTGATCATGTTAAAGCTAAATTGTTGGATGCTCCTTTAAATCAGGACCGCCTGTTTGGCAATAAAGCTGAAGAAGTTCTAAAAAATATGGAAGATAAAGCTAAATCTATGCAAACTGTTAACGATTTCTTACAAGTGCAACCTCCAGGATTTAGTAGGCATTGGCCTACTAAGAATTAGTCCTTTCCAGCCCCTTCCACATCCTCTCAAGCCAAACCCAGACACAGCAAAAACCCCAGGTTTCAGTCCCAGGGGACTCTTAGGGGGGCCTCCACTTCCAAATCTGGAAATAACAAGACACCCCCCTAAAGTAAACAGTCTCAATGACTCCCTTTTAAAAATTACCAAGCACTTATCTTTTAACTGCCCATTTGGGGGGAAAGATTGCACTTCATGCAAAGAACTGGCAACTCATAACCCAGGAAAAATGGGTTTTAAATATTGTGTCCCAGGGATACAGATTTCATTTCCACATGTTGCCAACACCACACGGGTGGCCAGACCTGCCCCTGAATCAGTGGGCAGAGGCTCAAAAACAAGTACTTTACCTCTTAATCATGGGGGTTATTCAACTGGTGACAGTAGAGGAAAAGGGACAAGGTTTCTATTCCAGGCTTTTTCTGGTACCCAAAAAAGACAAATCATGGCGTCTAATCCTGGACCTGTCTACTCTAAACACCTTTCTGGAGATTCCAAAATTCAAGATGCTGACTCTTCACCAATTACTTCCTATGCTAGGCAAAGATGCCTGGTTGGCAACTCTAGATTTAAAAGAAGCATACCTGCACATCCCAGTCAGGGAATCTTGCAGAAGATACCTACGCTTCAAAGCAGGCTACTTGCATTATCAGTTCTCTGCACTGCCCTTTGGCTTGTGTACTGCACCCAGGGTATTCACAAAGTGCCTGGCTCCAGTTATTGCATTTTTCAGGCAAAGAAATATTCAAATATATCCAAACCTAGATGATTGTCTAATTCGGGCAGAAAACCAGGGCATACATATAAATCATCTGGTGTTTGTAAAAAGGGTTCTAACTTGTGTGGGGTACACCATAAACGAAAATAAATCACAACTGATACCCTGTCAACAGATTACATTCCTGGGTGCAAGCTTGAATACACCTGCCCAGATGGCTTTCCTCATGCCAGAGGAGAAAATTAATTTGGTAACTTACTTCAAACAAGTGGCCACAAAAACCCTGCTATCTGCAAGACAAATACTGCAAGCCTTTGGGTTCATGGCCTCCTGCATTCTTCTAATATCATATGCAAGAGTGCATATGAGGAAACTACAGTGTTATCTAAAAAGTCTATGGAGTCAACATTGTCACAGCCTGGAAACAATGATTCCTATCATACCTTGCCTACGCCTGGAGTTCCTATGGTGGACAGAGGCCTGCCACCAAAACAAGGGATTACCATTCACACTACCCCTGCCACCCAACCCCTAACTACAGATGCATCAGACTATGCATGGGGGGCTCACCTGGCAGGGGAGTGCATTCAGGGCAAATGGAACCCAAATCAAATGCACCTACATATAAATCAAAAAGAAATGTTAGTTGTACAGAATGCTGTGACAGCCTTCACGGACTGCATTCTTCCAGGACAACTAATGGTAAAGAAGGACAACACCACAGTTATGTGGTACATAAACAAGCGGGGGGGGGGCACACATCCCTACCCCCTCTGCAGACTAGCCATGTCATTGTGGAACACAGCCATGAGCTACCAAGTCCATCTACAAGCTCAATTCCTGCAAGGAAAATTGAATACACTGGCAGATGGACTAAGCAGAAACCCCATGGACCCACACGAGTGGAAACTGGAACCATGAATTTTCAACATGTTGACAAGCGAATGGGGGAGCCCAGACATAGATCTGTTTGCCTCCCCCAAGAACTACCAGTTGGACAAGTTTTGCACAAGGACTCCCCACAAACAAGCCTGGAAAGTGGATGCTCTGTCCTTCAGCTGGAAAAACCTATCAGTTTATGCCTCTCATCCTCTGCCTCTGCTCTCCAAAGTACTACTAAAGGTCAAACAAGACAAACCAAGGATGATTTTGATTGCTCCAGACTGGCCGCACCAACATTGGTACCCCCTCCTGCGCAATGTGTCGGAAATATCTCCATGGCACCTGCCTCAGACCCCTTCCCTGTTGTCTCAGCAGGAGAACCAAATTCTGCACCCTAAGCTTCCAACATTAAACCTTGCAGCCTGGCTAATCACTTAAATTCACCCTTATCATCCCTTAGCAAACCTGTGGTGGATGTCATCTTGGAGGCGAGGAGACCTAGTACTAGAAAATCTTATGCTGACAAATGGAAAAGTTTCTGTGCCTGGAACCAATCTTTAGGGTTGAGCACAGCAGCACCCAATTCAACTCAGATTTTGCAATACTTAACTGAGATGCTTCACAAGGACATGTCTTTTTCCTCCATTAAAATCCACGCCTCAGCTATTTCAGCCCACTATAACACATAACCACCCCACTTCTCTCATCCTCTGCTCAAGCATTATCTCAGAGGGGCAAAAAACTTGAGACCACCTAGGAGAGCTCCTACCCCTGCCTGGGACCTTAACTTTGTTTTGGAGAAACTCACTGTACCTCCTTTCGAGACAGCTACTACTGCAGACTTGAAATTTCTTTCTTGGAAAACAGCCTTCCTTTTAGCAATCACTTCAGCTAGAAGGATATCTGAATTACAGGCCCTTATAGCAGTGGAGCCTTTCATCATCATCTTTCATGCGGACAGGGTATCTCTCAGGACCAATCCATCCATCATGCCCAAGGTGGTTTCCAGTGTGGCTCTTACTCAGTCATTTGCCAACCTTCTTTCCCAATCCACAGAACAAAGGGGAACAGATTCTGCATTCCTTGGATGTGCACAGACAACTAAGATTCTACTTGGACAGGACTAAATCTCGAAGAAATTGCTGGTAGCATTTGCTGCAGGGGCAGAGGGGAAGGCTATTTCAAAACAAACCATTTCTAAATGGATAAACCATTGCATAATACTCCTAGGGGATCAGGTCTCACTCCACTAGGGCTGCATCTACTTCTGCAGCCTTTCTCAGGGGTGTCCCTACCAGGGATATCCTAGAAGATGCTACCTGGAATTCTGTACATACTTTCACCAAGCATTATCATTTACCAATTTTCTCTAAATCCAGAGCTGGCTTTGCCACTGCTGTATTGCATAGCCTTATAGCTGGCCCTAATGCTGTATACACTCCTCCCAACCATAGCTTTGGGAGTCTACCCAAATGTAATGACTGCAGCAGTGAAATACGAAGAACATAGTACAGTTGTGTACACTTACCATAAATGTAGATGTTAGAGTGTATTCACTGTTGCAGTCCTGGTTACTCTCCCTCCAGCCCCCTAGTTATTTTTGGCTATACCTCTACTTTCCTTTACTATGCTTAAAAGCCTTTTTGGTGTATTTGCTTTTGGTTGGAGGTATATTTTTGTTTATTTGCTCCCCATTGGGGGGCATCTGACATCTGGGGTAAGAAGAACTGATGTAATGACGTTGGCTGCATGTTTTATACCCCTGACGACCTGACGTCAAGGAAGAAGGGACAGCAACTGACGCAGGACCGAATACTTTGTTAATCAGGCCGACTTGAGGGCAACCTGCCAGCAGATTTACCCTAATGTAATGACTGCAACAGTGAATACACTCTAACATCTACATTTATGGTAAGTGTACACAACTGTAAATTTCCCTCCCTCCAGCCCCCTGGTTTTCTTTATCTTTTTACCTCTCCTCTCTATGGCCATTCCTAATGGCATTGGTATTTACTTTTTACTGGTGGTGTTCCCCACCATATACTAGCTCCCTATTTGGAGGCTCCTGACATTTGGGACAAGAAAAACTGATGCAATGGCATCAGCGGCTGCCTGTTTTATACCCCTGATGACCTGACATCATGGAAGAAGCAACAGCATTTGACGCAGAAATACTAAGACTCTGGTATTCAGGACGACTGAGGGCTGAACAGTGAATGCACTCGAACATCTACATTTATGGTAAGTGTACACAACTGTACTTTTGATACCTCTGTACTGCCCACAGATGTAGATATCCCCTTTGTTCTTGTACAGCCATCTGGGATGGGCCAGACACTGCTATGAGTACCCTTAGGAGCCTTTTCTCCCGTCTTACCCAACATCAGCATCATTATCAGTGCCATCAACCCCTTTTTTCTGCCCTTTTCTACATGGGGTTGGGGAGTCATGTTAACTGTTGCCATCTCTCGATTCAGTGCTACACTCCTGCCTGTCACAGATCTCCTCTCACAAAATCCATCAACCTCTTTGCTGGATACCCATGTTTCCCCTTATCTTCTTCCTGTCTGTCCCAAATCGTTTTCACCAGATTGTCTTTTGCTTTTCTGTACATGTGGCAAACCACCATAATCTGTTCTCTTTGATAATTTTATTTGTAATTGTAGCTACTTTGGCTTCTGTTCTTATGTCTCATTTTTTCATCTTTCCCACAGTGTACATCCTACCAGCCATCTTAGACACTTCATTTCCATCACCTCTAGCTTCCTCATCTGCTCTGCCTTTACTGTTCAGGATTCTGTACCATACTGGTTGCGCTACTGTTTTATACACCTTAGTTTTCGGATTCTTTGACATTCTTCTGTCATACCCTAACCTGACACTCTATGCCAGTTTGCTGAAGCCCCATGTATCTCTCCCATCATTTTTTATCATATCTGCTGTGACCTCATCTGAGCCTTCTGCTTTCCCTGACTTCATTTTCCTTAGTGCTGTTCTTCCGTGGTGGGCTCTTTCTCTTCTCTCATTGTAGGCTGTGTCTGGGAAAGCAGGCTTCTGTGGAGTTTTCTTTATTCAGATGCTGCCGTAGGTTCATAGATTTAGTATTAGGCTAACTGCTGTTTTGGACCATTTTAAGTGTAGCCAATTACCCCATGTAAGAATCAAACCTTGCACCTTATGTCTATAAGGTAAACATCTTAACCATTATGCTAACCTCCTCAGCCAGAAAAATGGTCTTGAATGTGAACCAATTGAATGCACACACACTCCAGGTGACTGTAGTGAGACTAGAACCCATACCTATGTACAAAACACAGTACTTAACTCAAGTGCCACAGCAAAAGTCTATGGATTGGTGAGCACCTTGTTGCTGCCATCCCTTAAGAATGGTGTCTGACTATCTTCTTTTTTGTCTTTGCCTTGCAACCTGGTATGTTGGTGTGAACAACCTGAGGTGTACCACCCTGGACTGCATGAAAAGAGACATGGAAGAGCTCTCCGATCTTGTAGCCCAGGCATGTATGACCCTAGCTCTGAGTAGCATCACGCCATCGCCCAGAATATCACAGTACAAGGACAAAATGATTGACTTCAACAATTGGCTAAGCTTCTGGTGTCATTCTAAGGGGATCCAGTAGCTGTCTGCCTGGAACGACATGGTCGACAGACCAAGATGCTTTGCCAGAGATGGCCTGCACCTGTCACCTCTGGGATACTGGCTAAGGGTCTTAACGCCCCTATAGTGCCTTTTTTAGGCAAAATGACAAATTCACCACCGTAACAGGAACAGGCAAGCAAAATGAGGGTAATGCTACTCGATGCTAGAAGTCTAAATCTCAAAATGCACTCACTTGAGGCAGTCCTTAAAATGGAGAACTTCGGTATCTGTGCAGTGACTGAGACCTGGTTCAAGGCTCTAGATAGCACCCCTGCATTACCAGGCTATAACTCATACCACACTTTTCGGCCATCTAACCTGGACCAGGTGTGTCCATATTCATTAAGGATATCTACACCTCCAGGATAGTTGCGCAGCATAATGCATCAGAGGTTATCCAAGTGCAACTAACTCTGGGCAAAACTGCAATACAAGTTGTAGCTTCCTACATATCCCCCAGCATGCCCCAGGATTCCCAATCCTCTTTTCTTGATTGGTTGAAAACACCCTAATAATGGGTGATTTCAACTACCCCACCATTAACTGGGAAAACTCGTCTACCAACTCCTTCACTCAATGCTTTCTGGAATTCATAAATTCCAATGCCCTGGATCAACTTATCCTCACCCCCACTGGGGGCAACAATATCCTAGACCTAGTCATTACCAACATGCGTGACCAGTGTTCCAAACCTGAAGTCAGCTCCTCGTTAGTCAGATCCGACCATAAGCTAATCACCCTAGATATCCGCATCCTGCCCCCACCCACCATTAAGGCAACCATGGTAAAAAATTTCTCCAAAGCCAACTTCTTGCTTCTTAAGACAGAAGTGGCGAACTTCAGGACACCTATGCAGATGGACAATACAGTTACGACTGATGAATCCTACACAGATGCACTGTATAAGCACTTAAATGAGTGCATGGTTCGTGTTATCCCAAACAGAACCAAGATGCTATCCTCCAAAAAAGGAAGCCAATCTGGTGGTCCCCTGCCATAGCAAACTCTACAACAGAAAGAAGTGACTGTTGCAAAAGAGAGTAAAATCCCATGAGTGGTGGAGCTCCCTGGTCAGCCTCAGTAAGCAGCTGAGATCCCTTATAAGATCCTCCAAAGCTGGCTACGAAAAGAAAATCACCACTGATTCTAAGGGCAACCACAAAACATTCTATAGCTATGTCAAGTATCTCAACGGCAACACCCAGATCTGCTTTGAGTTACTGCACAATGGCAAGAAAATTACAGAACCAACTGATATTGCTAACATCCTGGCAGATAGGTTCAGTGCTAACTTTACCCCCCCCCCCTCACCCCCTAAATGGCCCATATCTATACAGGAAGAATGCAGAGTCCCTGTAATCACACCTATGCAGGTAAAAGCTGCACATTCTAAAACCAAAAACACAGCATCCATGGGACCGGACAACATCCCAGGCTGCGTTTTACATGAACTTCAGCACAAACTGGCTCCCCACCTAAGTACTATGTTCAGTCATAGTCTCACATCAGGCTTTATACCCACTGAATGGCACACAGCAACAGTTATCCCACTTCACAAAGGGGGATCCACCATTGATCCTGGGAACTATCGCCTTATTAGCCTGGTCTGGTCATGGAACTCATAAACAGACAGTGGTAACCTCCAAACTCTGGACCCCACCCAGTTCAGGTTTGTGAAAGGCAGATCATGCCTTCTGAACCTGATCGACGTCTTTGAGGCAGTCACCAAAGCCGTAGATGAGGGTAAGGTGGTTCACACAGCCTATCTTGACCTCGCCAAGGCTTTCAACACCATCCCCCATTCTGTAATTATAGCTAAACTCACTAAACTTGCTAGAAATCCCTACATTACAAGATGAGTTGCCAACTGGCTCACTCACAGAACCCACAATGTAAAAGTTGCACACTCCAAATCTGACTTCAAACCAGTGACAAGTGGAATAACACAGGGTTCAGTCCTGGGATCTCTCCTGTTTGGTTCTGTGAAGTACAAGCTAACACAGAACCTCTGGCTAAAAGTTTGCAGATGACTGCAAACTAGGAGCCATAGTAGAGTCCCCAAAGGATGTGGACATCCTATAGAAGGGCCTCACTGAGACAAATGACTGGTGTCAGAGGCATGGCCTCAAGCTCAATGCCAAAAAGCCCATTGTCATTCCCTTTGGTAAAAAAACTCTGTACCCATGAATTACCACATAAACAGCAGTCTACTTAATGCAGAATGTGTGATAAGAGACCTTGGGACCCAGGTGGATAGTAGTCTCTCCTTTGATAATCACATTGTCACAATAATCAGGAAATCCTTCTATGTGGCACATCTCATCACAGATTCTCATCCAGGAAAAAAGAGGTCATTGTTCCCCTCTACTCGGCACTCATTAGACCCATTATAGAGTACAACGCCCCTTTTGGAATGTACATCACAAGACGTCTGCAGCAGCTGGAAAGGCCACAGAAGTACCTCACAAAGAGGATTACTGGCTTCAAATAGATGCCCTACACTGACCATCTTAAAAAACACTAGCTTTACTCTGTAGCATATTGCTTACTCCAAGGAGATCTCTGCCTAACATATAAAGCTGTGTTGAACCCAGAGCTGTTGGACATGCTACACCTAAAGAAATCCCAATCCCTCCGAGCTACAAGCTCCAGGGATCTAAACATTCTCACCACAATAAACAGGACATGCTGGAGGGATAGAGTCCTGTCCCAGAGACTTCCTATACTCTGGAACAAGCTACCCATATATGTCAAGCCAAGTTCCTCTTTAGCACTCTTAAAGAAAAATCTTGATGAGTGGATGGGAAATAGGAAATACACCCCAGGGATCACTTCTGTCTCTCTGCTCAACAGAGGCACAGGAAATTAACTTTCTTGGGTGGTGTAAGCCAGGGAACCTTGTTGGCTAGGCTTACTTAGGCCCTTGGGCCGATAGCCTAGTACCTACCTATGAACCTATATTCTCCTCTTGAGGTACTAGACTGTGAGTGATTCCCTGAATTGTTGTGCTTTCTCTCCAGTCAACTTCTAGGTCTTCAGTCTGGTCTCTGCTGACCTTCGTGCCTTCTCTGACCACTGCTTGCATCTGATTGTGGCAGCCAGTGGTTTATGCTGTGGGCTAGCTATTTCACTGGGGATGACTTTGCAATCTGTGATGCTTTTCCTGTGTATTTTCCTTACTAGGAGGAAGTGTTCCTGAGTTGCATGTTGGCCACTCTTTTGTATGTGATATTTTGACTGACTGTATTTCTGAAACATGTGTTGGCAACTGTCAAGCCATTTGCCAGACAGAAGTTTAAAATGGCTTCTATTCTTTTATTCCTCTTGTCTTACCCATGTAGACCCATGCAGTCCTACTGTCCTGTTTTGTGTCCTAGTATGTGCATTCATGTCCCCATTTACTAACACCAATTCATGTTGCCCTGCTTTATCTCCTAGGCCCTGCAACTGCTATCTGAATGCATGTTTTTCCTCACTATCAGAAAGTGGCCTATTTAGTGTTTCAGTAGCACAGGATTTCAAAATAGAAACAACAGGCATGTATCATAAATGTGAGCCTGGAGCTTCAGCCGCATCACTCTCATTGTTTATTTACCTTTCTTTTTTCCCCCTCCAGAAAGTCAGAGTGGGAAATAAACCCCCTTTTCAATGAATACCCATGGAGAAAAGTTCCATGGTGACATATTTTGAACATTTTCATAATTATGTGCATCTATTAAAAGCAAAGTATTTATAACTTTACAAGACAGACCTCTCAAGATTTAAAACAATGGGTTATAACTGCGTTGTGCAATACACATACATTAAAGTGAGTCTTTTATACCAAATTAATACAGTTTTGGTGGTTGCTTTAACTGTACTGAACCTCTAGATTTGGAGGTGAAGTGTCAGTAGTTGTATAGCCACAGACATGCAGGCACATAATGTGTTCCTTTGTTATGCATGCGCACACACACGCAATCTGTTTCTCTACATTCATGTAAGATGTATGCTACACACACATGCTTCAAATGTGTATAGATATATAAATTTTTGTCCTAATGATGTTAATGAAATGACACATAGGGTTGCCACCTTTCTATTTGGCAAAAACCGGACCAAAGCCACATGTCCTTGCATTTCCTACCTGTCTATCTCTGCATATTTCCCCACCCATTTTATGATATAAATGCTTACATTATCTGAAGGTGGAATGCCTGCCTTTACCTTTTCTCCCTTTTTTAAACAAGTCCAGTGATGCATTTCAATTAGTATTCCATGGCTACAAACTCTGGCATTCTGTTTGTGCAGATGCACAGAATACTGGAGGGGAGTTTGTACAGTGCTTTCTGGACTACCGGACCAAAATTTTGATTTCTGGGGAGTCCAGAAAAATACCAGATGGGTGGCAAAGCTATGTAACACAAGTGTGCTAAAGTAACTTCAGCGTTGTCATGGTTGCTATCAGTGGTTACATTTCCTTTGTAGACAGAAAATGCTTATGAATTCCACCTATGTAAGGACTTAGTTAGTGGAAGATATCAGTTCCCATGGATCTGTGCACCAGATATGCATCACCCTCTGGAAGGATGTCACAAGGAAGCATAAAAGGCCTTTTTATAAACAGTATCACTACACCTAGTTGTTAAGGTTGCTGCCTGTCTCACCTCCTGCAGAGCAGTCCTAATTTGAGCAGTTCTGTTCTGTGCAGGGGTGAGGGCATGAAAATATTAAATGCATTTATATATTACAAGAATTTAAAGAGTAAATATTTTCTTACTTTTTTGTGAATGTCAGACACTTTTGAAACTATATAGTAGTACACACAACCAACATTTAAAGCTTAGCATTTCAATACTGTGATGCTTATTTAAATGTCAGAAGAGGTGAAAACTGCCTTTGAACCCTTGGTTTATCTGATTGCTGTGTTTTATGAAAGGCATATCTGTATTGAAAGCAGCTGCGAGTCACTGAAGTTCTCTTCCAGTCTGCAATACAGCAAGGGGAAAACAGTTTTACACCTCTCTGTTTTTTATTGCAGCTGCTGAGTTCCTGAGATCAGTAGGACTAACTGCCTGTATAAAATTGTCAGCAGTACCTGACAGGGTAGACTACAGATTTCTCTTTGTGTGTAGTATGGTGTGCAGGCTGAGTCAAATTCCTCTGTAAAGTCTGAGAGAAGTTGAGTTAAAGGAAAGTGGGTGGACTTTCCCTTCCTTTGATTCCAAGCCAAGGAATGCGTTTTATAAAGTACAAGCAGGTTTCTGCTACCTATACATTACTGGAACTATATTGTAAGGAGAAAATCGACCTTAGGGTTGAGGTAAACATTAGGAGAATGTGGCGTTTTCCTTTAAAGGTAAAGGAGTAGCTGCATCTTGAAATGTTATTGAGACTGTGAGACCATAAGGTTGTGGATTCTATTCCCATTCCATGTGGTTGGAGTGTTGACATTACATTTCAGCATGGAGTGCTGATGGATGCAGCTGCATTCCTGAGCATGCCTTTCCTCAAATGAGATGTTTAAATTCCCATTTGCTTAAGTTGGTGGTAGCTCAGGTGGATAAAATATCCATGTCACATATCAAAGAGAGTCTGGAAAATTCTCTCGTACCCTTGCCAAATAGTGTAGAGATTTTTTATAAGTAGAGCAATGGAAGCATTTGCATTCCCTGATACAACAGTAACATTTATTAGGAGGTTATATGAAGGTTGGGAGGCAAGAATTTAAGTGGGAGGGTTCTTCTCTTATAAGTTGTGTTTGAACAGAAGAACGAGGCAGGAGTTTCCTCTTATTTGTCATTTGCTTTATATTTAGAGCCAATGGCAACAAAAATAAGGTCTCAGAAAAACAAGAGTATAATTGGTATGGTAATCAAGAATAGTTGGCTTTGTTTGCAGATACATTATTTTGTACCTGATATATCCAGGAAGGGGCATCTAGGTGTTATGGAACATTTTGAAACAGTTGGGTCTTTTCGAGATATACAATTAATAGAGATAAAACAAAGGCTAAAGTTGTAAGTAGTATACCCTCACATGAACTGATTCAGCAATACCCATATTTATGGTGATAAGATGAAGTATTTAGGAATGTGAATTAAAAATGCTTCAGTTATCAGGTTATTTTGTTGTTTCGGCTTTTTCCAGTTAGGGGTCGCTACAGCAGAACTCCGGTCCACTACTGACTGGCAGTAGATTTTTACGGTGCCAGCTCGACACCCAACCTTCAACAAAGGCATGCCCATTCTACGCATGCCACTCAAACACGGGGAGGACATGCAGACTCCACACAGAAGGCGCTCTAGCCGAGAATCGAATGGGAGAACCTCTTGCTGTGAGGCGACAATGCTACTGCTGCACCACCACGGCTTTGCTTCAGTTATCAGGTAATATAAAGTAATATGTGGGAAGAGACTAAACAAAAGACAGTACAAGAATTGGGGAACTGGGTGCTCTTTTGTATGGATATATGGACAGTAAGGTATAAGAAGTAAAAATGCTTTACATTTAGTTTTCTATATGGGTCAGGCATATTTTTATCAATCAGAGGAGAAGTTGTGGAAAGATGCCCCAAGTGACCAATAAAGCTGTGCGATCCACTTTTGCCTTTCATATTAACAGGTGTCCCAATCAAGAGGAAACAACCCCACCTGGCCAATGCCACTTCAAAATCAAGTAAAGGAAAGGAACACTGCAAAAATTTGCTAACGTCCTATCTCTTTTACTATAGAAGTTTTTGCCTTTCATATTAACGGGTGTCCCAATCAAGAGGAAACAACCCCACCTAGCCAACGCCACTTCAAAATCAAGGAAAGGAACACTGCAAAAATTTGCTAACTCCCGATCTTTTGTACTATATAGAAGTGTAGGTACCTCATATACTTAACTCTACACTGTTTTACAATAAACCAGCTGTAATTAACCTTGAATTTCTTCTATCACATTTTGAGGTTTTGTTGCAGCTAGTGGTTTGCGCAGCTTACCGGCTTGCATCCTGCCAGCCCTCCCATTTCAAATCCCTAGCTAATCAAAGTAAGTCATAGAAGGCCTTCCACATTTAAGTTTGCAGCCCCTCCACCCTACTATATTTTTTCTTTTTACCCCTTACAGTTTAAACTGTTTAGCAGCCCCCCACCCTACTAGGCTGTTTACCTCTTAAAGTTTTAAAATCAGCTTTCTGACCTGAAAAGTGCTTTATTCCTTCCCTATAAATTTTAACATTTTTTGCATTCTGACCGGCAAAGGAATTTTATCAGTCCTGTCTACCAGCTTTATATGTTTTTTAGATTGTTTGTTTTTGTAGCACATGAACTTACCTTTCCTGGCATATCCTGCTCCATTTCCCCTCTCTACACTCTCACTCCACTGCCCTACCCCCATTCCCACCCATCCCCATTTCAATTCAACTCTTTCCTAACCAAACTCCTCCAATAGGCATTGTCACCCCACCCACCCCACCACACAAACTACCACACCCCTAACACCAGGCACCTCACTTCAACCCATCACCCCTACCTGCCTGTTCACCTACATACCCCTACTCCTTTCTGCTCTTCCTCCTTACACTGTCTCCACTATAAAAAATTACTATCCATATAGCCTATCTACCACATTCTTCCTTGGCTTCCTCTCCCACACTATATATTCTCAAACTCCATCTATACCCCATCCCTTCCACTACTATAAATTTCCCCCCGTCTTACTTTTCCCACTCTGTAACTATGTCTCTCTATACAAACTGCATAAGCCTTACCATCTCTCTACATCTCTATCTATTCCTCCACCTTACATCATATCACACAACCTACATACTTCTAAAACCAACACACAGTACATCTGTACACCTACATTCTCTTCCAAGTTATCCCACAATAGGCTCCACTTTATTTTCACCAGACAGTTTTACTTGCTATAGTGAAAATTTTCCCTCTACCCAAACTCCACTATAACTACTCTGTCATACCTCTTCTACAAAACTAAAACACAACTACACCCTACAAATAAAACCATCCATTCTAACTTAGTACAATGTGGTGACATACACCCAAACCCAGGTCCACAGACCACACTGCACAAACAACCCAACCCCATAAAATCCCTAAAGGTCACTACCATAAATCTACAAAGCCTCAGAAATAAAATTCCCCATTTCCATGCATGGTTACACCAAAACAAACCTGACTTCACTGCAATAACTGAGACTTGGCTTAAACCATATATCAACAACGCAGAAATCTTACCCCCCCCCAACTATATATGCCTCAGGAATGACAGACCACATAGAAAAGGCGGTGGTGTTGCCTTGATATGCCCTAATAGTTGCACCATAGTCCCATTCACTAAACCTGTTCCTCAGTTCTCCTCAGCTGAATTTCTTTACCCTCCTAAAGCTAAATAACTATAAAAGTGTCTGCTTCATAGTATCGTACATTCCCTCTGGTGACAACATTCCCATTCTAGAAGAAATTCTTACCTGGTCTTCTAAAAATATTCTAAATGAAAAAATCATCCTGGGGGATGTAAACATTAATTGTCTAGATATCATTAACCAGAACCTCCAAACTAACAACCTGTTTAACCACACTCAGCTCATTTCAGATATAACCAGGCCCAATAATAAAAACAATCAAAGCTCAATCTTAGATTGGATCCTTGTATCTGACCCAAATAAAATCTCCATCTTCAGGACAGTACAAAATAGCATAAGTGACCACTTACCAGTCTTCACCATACGTAAGTTTCAACAACTGTTAATAACCACCAACTGCAACAAATTAGAGACCTGTCTCAATTTTCACCTGAAACTCTAAATGAAATGTTACAGAATACTAACTGGGCCCCATTACAAACCATTCCCCTTAATGAAGCAGTCAAGCTGTTCAACTCAACATTTCTCAAGATATTAAACAGAGTAGCCTCTCCCCGACTATAGAGTCAAAACTAATCATGCCATTTGGCACACCAAATCCACAAAACAAATCCTATCCAGCAGAAACAAAGCCTGGAAAACATGGCAAAAACATAAAAACCCAGCTGACCTTGCAGAATGCAAACAATTATGTAATAAGGCCAAACAACAGGTCACCAAAAAAAAAAAAAGATTATTTCCACAGGCTACAGGGCAAACATAGGCTAAACTCACAAAAATTCTGGGGAGCATTAAATTCCCTTATATACCCAGGCTCTAACACCAATCTTTGCCCACACCCAGATTAAAACACCCTCAGATATAGCCTCTCTCTTTAACTCATACTTTGACACCATTGCTAAATTAACTAACACTTTCCCTCCTCCTAACCACAACTCAACTGATCAACAGTCAACTCACTCTACACCTTCCTCTCTACCTTTTTTCTTTCTCTTCTGTTCCCACATGCACCATAAAAAAACTCCAATAAAATCTCAAACCATGCACCAATGCTCCGTACCAGCCAAATTCCTAAAGTTATCCGCAAGCTCCGTCGCCTATCCCATTAGTATACTTCTCAATAGATCTATCCAAGAATGCCACATACCAAATATCTGGAAGAAAGTTTATATCCTTCCTCTACACACAGGTGGTAAAAACGCAGACATCAACTTCCGGCCCATCTCTATCATTTCAAAAATATTAGAAAAATGTGTCCACACCCAACTTCTTAACCACTTAATAAATAACCAACTTCTCTCCCCAACCCGACATGGCTTTAGATCAGGACATAGCACAAACACAGCTTTCATCTCCTTTATGGATACCATAAATCGTGTACATGGTGCCGGCTTAATAGTCTCTACACTCTCTTCCTCGACCTCACAAAAGCCTTTGATACAATCTCACACTTTTTCCTACTCTCCAAACTCAACAGTCTAGGCATCTCACCCCCAACCCTTAACTGGTTCTCAAACTACCTCTCGGGTAGATACCAATCAACAAAATGGCAGCAGTCCTGCTCCCCTTTCCTCGGCATCACCATAGGTGCCCTCCAAGGCTCCATATTGGGCCCACTTCTGTTCAATATATTTATAAATAACTTCCATAACTGCCTTATTCACAGCACAATAATCCAATATACAGATGATTTAACAATCATCTGCACTGCGTGGACCCCTTCTGAGTTACGACTACTCACCCAACATGCCTTCACATCCACTGACAAATGGATGTCAATCACCTTGCTCTCAACCCAAATAAGACTAAACTAATCCTATTCTCTCCTAAAAAAACAACCTCCCTAGATAGGGCCTTATTCTCTATCCACTCCCAGAATAATACCACCATTGAAATAGTCTCAAGCACTAAATTGTTAGGCGTCACTATTGATGAAACCCTCACATTCGATCTCCACATACTCGATAACGTAAAAAAAAACTCACCAGAAACTAGGCACACTCTATAGGCATTGCTTTTACCTCAACAGCACTGCAAAGAAAACTCCTTTCCTCACTTCTAAAAACCCTACCACTCTCTTGTCTCTACTCATAACATATGTCCTATTTTTTCGAACTTATAATGCACATACTCTAAAGTTCTAGATACCATATTGAAATTAATGCCTAGGATTGTTGCTTTTTTATCTAACTAGCTAGCTATGTAACTGTAACTATTTCTATGTTTTATTTCTGTATTGTCTCTAGTTGTTCTATACAACTGTAACAGAATTTTCTCTGTATTATTGTAATGTGTAACATCTGAAATGTATGTGGAGCTTTTCTCCCCGGGCCTCCACTGAAAATGATCTCTCCTAGGCCCAGTGGACCTTCCCGGTAAACAAATGCAATAAATAAATAAAATAAAAGTAAATAATAGAGTTGAAGGAATTTTTGTGGGAGGGAAGAGGGCGAGAGTTTTAAGTCGGATAAGTTGATCCTGCCAGTAGAATGAGGTAGTTTAAGATTATCTGAGTTGAAGTAGTATCTTTAGAGCAACAGAGTTAGGGGTCATTAACATGAAACAAGCAGGTGATTAAAACTGAAAATGGAAAGGGATGATGAAAAAGCAGGGGAAAGTTCAAGAAATAAGGAGAGTGGGATATTGGATGCAGATCCTTAAGCCATAAAGAATAGTATATCCATAAAGCAGCAGAAAGTATTCTAAGAACTAAGCCAACATGAGAATGGAAAAAGATTTTTTCCAATAGAAATGACTACAAGTAGGGGTACAGAAAATGAGCAAGAGAGGGCTGGCAAAGGAACCCAAGATATGGGAGTGAATAACTAGAGCGGGAAAGGTAATAGAGTGGAGTAAGGCCAGTTAGATATTTGAACTACAGTTAAGAGACTACATTCCTACCAGTGATTAATATCAGGGTATAGGCAAATGAGAGTATAAAGGAATCTTAAGTGAAAGACCTGTTCTGGGAGAGTTTTTTGTTGCATCTAAAACAGTAGCTGCTGTTCAGAAGGGATAATTTGTAGGGCATGTAAAATGTTGCGTAACTATAAGAATCAATTAAAGGAGGTTAGACATATCCGTGGCTCCCAGGTGTGCAACAAAGTCCAGAAGGTTAGGATCTTTGGTCAGAAGCATTTGCACAGGTGTTTTTTGTACCCCAAGCAGTCTTCAAATAACTTTTCTTCAGGTAGTTAGCAAATGTTGGTGTGATGGTGGTGACAGAGGCAACTAGGAACATATGTTTTGTGAGTATAATGTGTTGGCAGATTTTAAATATTCCCTACAAAGCATTTTGTCAGAAATATTGGGTTGGGGGCGGAGCCTAGATGGCCAACTGAGAGCAGTGAATTTTGAGAGCTCCATAAACTAGTATAATAATATAGGAACATTTTATTATTTTCAAGTTTAAAACGTCAGAAATCTATAGATAAACCACTAAACTATATAAATATCAATTTTGGTGGAGATGTACAAAAATTTTCCTGTCAAGTAACTTGGAGATATATTGAGTCACTGAATATGAACAACTGGAGGAATTCTCATCCAGATCCTGCTTAGAAAAAAAAAAACTGACCTCTACCTTACAGGAAATATCTTTGAAGTTGGATGGATTTAAAAATGACTTAGAAAACTTCAAATTAAATTCTCAGAAACAGACTGATACTCATAAGGAACTATTACAGCAACACCATAGAAAAATAACAAGTATATAAACTTCTCTAAATGACATTGAAGGGAGACTCAGTAAGAATTCCAGAAAGAATTTCTGCTTAAACAGAATACATGGCTGCTTAACAAAATAGATGACTTAGAAAACAAGGAAAGGAGAAAAAACATAAGGATCTTTGGTCTGTCTGAAAACACTGAAGGTGAAGACATTATTTAATTCATAACCTGGATTCCTGAGTTTTTAGACTTGAAAGAGGGACTTTCATTTGGAATTGAAAGGGCGCATAGAGCACTGAGGAAACCTGCTTCTAACTCAACAAATACTCCACCTAGATCCATAGTTATAACATTTTCATTTCTAGACAAGGAATTAATATTAAAATCTGCTTCAAGAAAATCATCCTTAAAATACAATCAAAGCCTGATAAGGGTTGACTATGATTATTCTTCCTGAATACTAGAACAAAGGACAAAAGTCTGGCCAATAATAAAACTGTTGAAACAAAACATTAAAGCACGGCTGGCCTTTCCAGCCAAGATAAAAAATAATTTTTGCCAATGAGATGAGCACCTTTAATGACTTAGAAAAAGCTACTATATTCATCAAAAGCAACAACATAGTGTCTATCCCAGAAGAAATGGAATGGATGGCCCCTACTCTTAAGAGTAGAAGAAACGAATCATTGGACTGATGCTAGAAAGAATAAACAAAAAGATTCCAAGATAGCTGTCCCAAAAAAATAACTTACAACTACATCTCTCAAAGTATCGACTGATACGGTACATCACTTATCTGTTTTTTATGTTAAAAAAGTGGGTTTCTTAAGCAACTGAGAAACAGTAATGATTTATTCAGAATGCTCAGAGTGTGCAATAATTCTCCACAAACAAAGGTAGGTCAAGATGAGTTACTATTTACATGATATGTAAGCCAAACGAAGCAACATATAATACAAACATAGAAGTTTCTATTCCCCTACTTGAACTCAATGAATACTTATGTTTATTTTTCAATGATTTTACATATAATAATTTAAGTAATTAACTAATTCAACAAGGTACTGTTCATCAGAGTTCAGACTCAAATGTAACAAATTAGTGTTACTGCTATTATGTTTTGGGAAAAAAAATGCTGTTGTGGAGATTGCCTTTTTCAGTTAAAGTACGATTTAGAAATGTCATGTATAGCCTGGTTAAATAGTAGTAACAAGCTCTTCATACAAATGTCATCATTATTCTGTCTAAATATAGTTAATATCAATTATGGCAGATATAGCTTTGAGCGCTGTTTGATTAATCCTGACATGGTGTGTGTGGATGCAGCTGTGTCTGGCAGCTGTATGTTGCCATTTTCATCTCTGGGAAGCTGTGGGTTGCGGCTTGTGATCGAGGTTTACTGATGCTTCTGTATTAGAAAGAGACATTTGGTGTTTTAGCCTGGATCCGGGGAAGGGGGTGGATAAAACTGTGATTTGGGATATTTTGGAAGAGAATAGTTTGTTTATACATCTGCTGAGTGAGAGGTGGGAAAGCTGGGAAAGCTGGAAGAATGTGTTATCTCTTGTTGTGAAAAACAAAAAAACAGCTTGGAAACACCAAAGCAAATTCTCTCTGTTTAATTCTCTTTCAGTTTAATGAAGCGCTTTTCGTCTTGCACATGTAGCAAGACTTCATCAAAAACTGAAACTTCAACACAAGCAATATATACACACCCTTTTTGTCACATGACACTTCTAATTAAAATCTTGTGTCTTAAAGGCACATCCACATTATTGCTACTTATTTTTAAAAACAAATATGACTGACAATATTTTAGAACATCAAAACCCTTCCCTTCCTTCAGAATTTTTACCTGTAATGGTGATGGAAATATATATATATATATATATATATATATATATATATATATATATATATATATACAAACATACATATGCTAACATACTATTGTAATACCACATATCAGTTGGTTTCACGTAATGAGTTAAATGAAGCATATAGTAAAATAGTCTCATTTATATGAAATGTTAGAAACCAGGATTACTACTGACTTGTTTAGATATTTATGTATGCCTTCCCCAAGGATACCCGTTTTGTTTGGTATCCCTAAGTTACATAAAAATGTGAATAATCCACCTATGCAACCTTTGGTGGATGCTAGGGCAAGTATAACTTACCCTTGGGCAAAATGGGTAGACCAAAAGTTGAAGTATGCAACTCAAGAGAAATATATATGTAAAGATTCTTGGTCGTTCTTGTCACAAATCAAGAATTTAAAATTCAATGCTGACTTCAATTTTCTAACAGTGGATGTGGTAGATTTATACTCTTCTATCCCCCATGTGGAAGGCATTGAATGTGTCCGTAGTTACCTGAGAGCTAAAGCAGTAGCCTCTGATGAGGTGGCTTTAATTGAGGAAATGCTTGACATAATCTTGTATAATAATTTCATTTTATGTAATGATAAGTTATATGTTGAAAAGACCGGTGTAGCTATGGGGTCACCCTGTGGGGCAAGTTATGCCAATTTGGTAATGGCCTCATGGGAACAAGAATTTATCTTTGGTAAACAAGAAGTGAAACAGTACATCCAGTTCTACACACGGTTTTTGGACTATATTTTTATCATTTTTGAAGGAAATAAGGAAGCAGCTAGTAAACTAGTAGATTATCTTAACACACTACAGATTTCCTTTCCTTTACTTATGTATTTGAAATGACCAGGATTTCATACTTGGATGTGGATCTTAGTAAAGATATGGAAAGGAACGCATATGTAGCGAAAATTTATAGAAAGGCCACATATTCAAACTCTCTATTACATTTTAGCAGTTGCCATCCATGGCACGAAAAGAAATCAGTGGTGAAGGGCCAACTCGTGAGAGCTGCCCGTATGGTCACATTGGACCAGGATTTCATGGATGAATGTAATAATTTGAGGTCAATGTTCGTTAGGAGAGATTACCCAGTAGACTTTTTTGAGTGTCTACTGGAAGAAGTAAAATACAAGAGAGAACAGGGGTTGTATAAACCCAGTCTGTCCATTGGTTTACAAAGTGTTACACAAAAAGAAGTATGGAATTTAAGTTTAATAACACCCTATAGTAGTAATGCAAGGGAAATAATGTCAATTTTGAACAAAAATTGGGAAATAATTAGGAGAGATCCTCACCTTTCTTACAAGGTCAAAAGCAAACCCCAGATTATTTACAAGAGGGGGACTAATTTAAAGAAATTATTACAACATAAAAAAAACACCCCACAGTGGAAGTGTGGCATGTACAAATGCGAAATGTGTAACTACTGTAAATACATGAGTACAGGGCAAGACATTGAAGTTAAAAATATTAGTTTTAAAATCAAATTGAAGTACACTTGCCAGTCCAAGTTTGTGGTTTATGTAGCTCAGTGTCAATGCTGTGCAGCATTTTACATAGGTAAAACAGATAGAAGGTTAAAAGAACAAGTATACGAACATCTATATAAAATAAAGACCCTTAACAGAGAAAATACACTGGCTAGACACATTATTTCCTATCCACAACATTCATTTTTTTTTTCAAAGCAATTGATTCAGTTGTTGATGATAGTCGGGGGGGCCCGCTTACACTTTTACTAGAGCAACTTGAGTTAAGTTGGCAAATACGCACTGGGGCAATGTTTTACCTGGGTTTGAATGAGACAATATCTTTAAACAGTATACTGAAGTTGAAAAATTTTAACGTTAATGTGTGTATGCATTTTTTTAAAATGCATTCATATTTGTGATATCTGACTTTGTTTGACTCTGATATGTAAGTTTCTGACTTCTTAGTTAACTAAGTAATATTATATTTTGAGAGTCAACACAGTAATATATATATATATATTTCTATCACCATTACAGGTAAAAATTCTGAAGGAAGGGAAGGGTTGAGATGTTCTAAAATATTGTCAGCCATATTTGTTTTTAAAAAATAAGTAGCAATAATGTGGATGTGCCTTTAAGAGGCAAGATTTTAATTAGAAGTGTCATGTGACAAAAAGGGTGTGTATATATTGCTTGTGTTGAAGTTTGTTCAGTTTCTGATGAAGTCTTGCCACATGTGCAAGACGAAAAGCGCTTCATTAAACTGAAAGAGAATTAAAC
Source organism: Protopterus annectens (assembly GCF_019279795.1). Taxonomy (NCBI): domain Eukaryota; kingdom Metazoa; phylum Chordata; order Ceratodontiformes; family Protopteridae; genus Protopterus; species Protopterus annectens. The sequence goes on from NC_056725.1 coordinate 1,985,810,465, forward strand.
TGAGAGAGAATTTGCTTTGGTGTTTCCAAGCTGTCTTTTTTAGTTTTCGCTAGTTTGTCTTACTTTGGTTCCTGTCTGTTGGAGTTATCTCTTGTTGTGTCAGCTTGTAGGGAGGTTTTTATTTTTTTTTTTTTGTCTTTTTGTTCTGTTTGCTCTCCATTCTTTTTCTGGCTGCTGCCTCACAGAAAGGGAGGAAATTTAGGCTTGAAGTTGTAGTGAAGTGAAGCCTTGCTTCAGGTGCATCACGAGCCTCTGTTATGCAGTGTACAGACAGACTAACAGAAACAGATGCTCCCAGGTTGCTGTGGGAGTCGGACTGACAAAGCTTAAAGGCTCTAAGGAGCCCCCAAGATGATTCTCTGCAATTGTTTTTGGTTTAAAAAAAAAAAATATATATATATATATATATATATATATATATATATATATATATATATATATATATATATATATATATATATATATATATATATATATATAATGAAATGACTGTTTTAAACCATATGTATATATGTTCAAGTTAATTCTTGATAAAAATAAAAGGAAATAATAAGCACAATTTTATATTTAAAATGTATTTTGGTCCAAACACATTAAGGACTTACATAAGAGTGGAAGTTTGAGTTATTGTGAAAGACTGAGTACTTGGTCTTGTGCAGTACCCTTTGCAGTGGTGTGGGAGGTGAGGTTTCTTGGCCATGTTGGGCATATGGGGCTAGCTGATTCTTGGGGTGTTTGTGGTTGTCGGGAAGTGCTAGCATCTCATCAGATTTCCTTCGTGGAAATATCTGTGGGAATGGAAGGTGTGTTGAGTGGTTCACTGGCAGAGTTGCCACTGCATGGAACAGGCTGGTAAAATGGAACAGGAAGCACATTTGTTTGGATATTTTAAAACAGCCTGGAAACACACCACATGAATTAGTGAATGGTATTCTGGCAAAACTGGATGGGCATTGTTGCCTGTGCTTGAAGTACTGATGTGTGTGTATGTAAAGATGGAAATATAACACATAAACGAGAAGGGTCTCGTAATTTAAAGTCTATGGACTGTATAAACATGCTTGTAAGGAGCTAATAATAAGAATAAGCATTACAGCTTGTGGTCTTTCAAATAACCAAGCAACAGCCAAAAAAATATATATATATGTATAGTTATGTAATGTATGATTTTAGTAAATCTAGACAAAATATATAATAGTCATACAAGATGAAGCAGTCTGCTGAATTTAGATATTAAAGACCGGTTTAAATAGCATGAGCTTGTGTATAATAACACTACTGTCTTGTCATAAATCTCCTACACTATATTGAACATCAAGGGGAAGCATGATGAGTTTCTCATGTAAGTAAATGTAAGTAACAATAATTGCTTCAACTAGAATTGTGGTTTTGTAACTCATCTTGGCCATACATAATACTTGTTACCAATGTAACTAATGTTTTGTACATGACATCAAACTGACAGAGTTGTTCAAGGGAAACAATAGAAGCCTGAACTAGAAATGTCACAGAATGTAGCAATCATATTCTGAACAAATAGTATTAAATTGACAATAATCAGTTTAACCTTTGCTGATTATACAAAATAGAATGTTGCCATTTAAATTTAAAAAAAAACTTTCAGTATGTGCCATAAAATGGCAATTTATAAATATGGAAAGGGAATTAAATTTTTTGTTTTAACCTATAATTTCACTCATTCTATAATAAGTGACAGATATGAAAATCCTTATTGCAGGAAATGGGGGAAAGAGGGACGCACTGATAATTAAAATGCACTAACTTTCATCAGTGTTCACATAAAACAAACTTGATGCTTTAAGTTAGCAACAAAGTGATTACTTAAACACTGGGAAACAATGAAATAGAACTTCTGATATATCCAGTAAAATACATTGTATTATAAACATTAGGTATAAATATTATTACCATCTATTTATATTAAGTAATACGTTTTGAAAGACTTCAACAATAAGGGTGAATGTTAAATACCTGTGTGCTATAATCTTTTACTGAGGTTTTATATATGACACATCCTACTGTACTATGATTGAATTGCTTGTCATTTATCTTTCATGTAAATATTAATTGCTTATACAGTAAGGAGACATTTATATTGTATTAGAATTTTGTCTAATCTACAATACTATATCTATTCAAAATAATATAAATGCTTATTCCTATTACAAATATCCATATGATTCAATTTACAGAGTTCAGATGTTCTGGTTTGTCGAGGTATGCATGATAATCTGATGGACTTGGGTTTATCCATCAGATTAGGAATGATTTTCATTCCATGGCTAGTGCAAATCTTAGTTTTGTTAACATAGTATGCCTAACCAAAATATTACTTTATTGGTAAACATTCATAGTATAAAACTGATTGATTATTTCCTTTAAAAGCTCAAACATATACTTTATAGTTATCAGAGGAAAATGTTTAATAGTCACAATAAAACAAAAAATGCATAGTCTAAATAACCTCAGATGGATTTAACTTTATTATCTTTAAATACTAATGGCTTAAACAATCCTAGCAAGATCAAATCTACTGAAATATTTAAAACTGAACAAAGCACAAATTGTCTTCATTCAAGAAACTAATTTCAAAACAAATGACAATTGCAATGGAATCCTAAGGAATATATGATATTGGTGCAATCCACTTATAAGAGAAAGACAAGAGGGGTAACAATTTTATGGAAAACAAATGTGATTAACCCAGAAATCATTTATAAGTATGAAGATAAAGAAGGCATTATGGCATTAGTAATAGTTAAATATAATAACAGAATATGGACCCTAGCCAGTGTTATACTGGTTCCCAGGCATTTGAACAGGAACTATTAAAACAACACTTGGATTTCATTTCCAATAATTATAAAGGCAAATTAATATTAGAAGGAGATTTTAACTGTATTTGATATTTCTGAAACTACAAATAAAAGACCGCTGCGTACATCAGCTGTATCAAAAGCTTTAAACAAGTGGGTAGAATCATTTCATCTTGTAGATGCTTTCAGATTTAAAGAAGATAAATCTTTGTTGTTTTCCCATCAAGATCACAGATTTGGTACCCAAACTAGAATAGATAAAATATTTGCTGCCCATGACTTAAACTGTAAAGTCATTAATTTCTCAATCACTCCCTGCCCCTTTTCAGACCACAATTCATTGATACTAAAACTTTAAAATGGGTGCAAATCATTAATCTTTAACTCCAGCATGTATGACTAAGTTTCGAGTTTAAACCCTGGTTATTATCTGAATTACAGTTATTCTTGGATATTAATTACAGCACAGAGATAAAATAATAATATGGGACTCAAAAGCTTACATATATGGTAAAACCCTAACTTGGTATAAAAAACAATCGAAGAATGGGATTCTGAGTTGTTAGATCTACAGTCCAAACTTTTGTCAGTAAAAGCTGAAAAAAATCAAAATCATTTGGAGATGAAAAAGAAAGTTGAAGTATTAAACAGTAAATAAAATGAAATTCTAACACACAAAACTAGTTTAGCGTTAGAAAAACTAAAAATGAATACATTGGCCACGTCTCATATCGATCAATTAAATCTAGATGGAAAATGTTCTAATATAAAAAAAACAGAAACATTAAAACTAGATCTGCAAGCACCCATATTATCTTACAAAAAAATTACAGATACAGTAAAAGAGAGTAAAAATAATAAAGCTCCAGATATAGATGGTGTAATTATGGAAATATATAAACTTTTTCCTTCAAAGGTACTATCTCTCTTCCATAAAATTCTGTTAGAAATTTAGACACAAGCTTTAATACCACCCTCTTGGAGATATTCCTCAATCACACCAATCCTAATGGAAAACAAATCCCCAAACCTCTGTACCTAATATAGGCCTATATCATTATTAAATGATGACTATAAGATATTTGACAATGTTAACTAACAGAATGAAAATACCACTATCCAAAACAATAAATGATCAAACTGGATTTGTATATCAGACAGATGCATGACACTATTAAAAGGATAGTTTCTCTTATAGATTATGATAATAAAGAAAATAAAGAAACACTCATAACTGGCTTAGATATAGAGAAAGTCTTTGGTTCCCTAAATTGAGACTATTTATTCAAAATCCTAATGCTATTTGAGTTTCCTGCATCCTTTGTTCATTTCCTAAAGAATATATATAAAGAAATAATTTAGCGTATTATCAAGTTAGGTCCTTTTACCTATGAGTCTATACATATAACAAAAGGCACTAAACAAGGATGTCCCATGTCACTGATTCTGTTTGATCTTGCTATTGAAGTATTGGCAGATTCAATTTGCAACAATATAAAAATCAAAGGAATAGATGTTTATGAACAATACAATTCTAAAGTAATGTGATTTGCTGATATGTTACCGACATTATCTAATACAAAAGAGACAGAAGAATGATGTATTAATTGACAGATTTCACATGACTTCAGGACTCCATTTCAATAAATCAAAATTTTATTTTTTAAATAAAAAAGAACTGCAGACTAAGGGGGATCACATCATAGGGAAACAATCTACCTTAAAATATCTAGGAATTGAGTTATGCAAGGATAATGAATTAGTCTCAAACTACAATAATATCAACACAATTAAAATTTTTGTGGAAAAACGGAACAAAATAACATTTGAAGATAGACGGCAGTTAATAATAAAAATGGCTTTACTGCCCAAGATCCTGTATATAGCCTTGACAATACAACTGTTACCAGAAAGGAATTTACTTAAAGAAATAAATTCATGCCTAATAAATTTTTTATGGTTTCCCAAAAGAAACAGAATACCTTTAATACATAATATCAGACCATGGAAACGGGGAGGATTAAACTTTCCTTTTTTTTTTTTTTTCCATAAGAAAATCTTTATTGTTATATTATTTTCATACACAAGTAAAAACAAACACAAAGTTTTAAAAGAAAAAATACAAAACAGAAGACTACTAACTAATATCACTAACTATCATACCAAACAAATATACAATATTTACAAGAATGCTTCCATGTAAACATTAATAATAGAGAAAAAACAAAAAGCAGTTAATATTTCCAGTAATATACAGTTTAAATACAAAATTCTCTCCAAGCAAGTATATAAATGTGAATACCTTCAAGTTAAAAGTGTCATGCTAATATAATATTAAATATCTGTTCCCAAATATTTGGGTTATTAATGTTTTTATTATTCAGTTTATGAGCTAATATATGCCTTGATGTCCTTCATGGATGCATCTGCAGTCATAACAAGTGGGTTGTCCTGTCGTCAGGCAGCCCTGCGGATTCCCCGAAAGTCGGGTCGGCGGCTGGCTGATGTCACACTCCACTCCACATCTCTCTCTGTTGGTCTTATAAAGGCATCAGCCAGCCGGCCATTTTCCAAACAAATACCTCATAAAGATTTTGTCTCTGTTTAGAAAACTGATCAAGAACCTATTCTTACAACTCCCTTGGATGTCTCTACCCAGCCATGTCCATTAAGGCCTCTAAAGCAGCCAAGACTACTAAATCAGTGCCTGTTAAACCCCCACATCCAGGCCCTCTTCTAGTTCTCAAATGCTTTCTTTGGCAGAAGATTTAATTTCTTTAATTAGAGGATCTCAATCTCACCCAGACAGGGCCTCTCAGCCCCAGAGAAGAGACCTAGGACAGAGCCCCTGAGCCAGTGTCTTCTGATGATTCTGCTGATGAATCAGACATTACTGACCAGCCAGAGGCTCCCTCTCCAATTTTGAAGATTCTGATGCTGAAGAATCCCATCCAGCTGCTTCCCCACCAGAAGAATTCTCCTTTGGGAAACCTTGCATGCCATGCGAGAACAGTTCCAATGGCAGCAACAGGATTTTTCAGACTCCAGAAAAGACTTAGGACCTTTTGCACCTCCCACAGCACAGGTTAGCTATACCTCCTTCTCTCTGTGGTGGATGATGCTCAATGATGTTTGCTTGATGCTTGATTCTTTACCCCAGCCCCCTGCAAACCAGACAGATTTTTACAGGGTGCAGATACTCATCACCACCTTTACAAGGCCCCACTTGCAGACCCAGAAACTATATCCCAGGGTCCCAAGGCGACCACAGCTATAAACCCTATTCCTTCTGAAAGCGAAGCAAGGTCATTAGACAGATGGGGTAAAAAGGTCTACACTTCAGCTACTCTCAGCTAGAGCTTTAAACTGTCAGTTTCACATGATACAATACCAAGAGTTTATGCTTGATCAGTTAACTAAAAAACCACTGATGAATCTCTTGATAAGAAATATGTATTAGAGATGGTAAATAACATACAACAGGTTAGCAACCATTCCTTAAAATGTGGCTATGATGCACTGGCCATGACAGGCACAGTGATAAGAAGGCATGCATGGCTAAACGGATCATGTTAAAGCTAAGTTGCTAGATGCTCCTATGGACAAGACAAGTTTGTTTGGTACACCTGCCCAGCAGGTTATGAAGAAAATGGAAGAAAAGGCAAAATCTGTTCAAACTGTTAAAGATTTCTTGCAGGTTCAACCCCAAGGTTTAGCAGGAACTGGAAACCAATCCAGAGGAGGTGCCTACAGAGGACGACAGTGGCAAGGTAACAACAGAGGCCACTGCCACTACATCAGCACAACCACAGTGACTTAATCACCAGGGAACAAATAGCAGCTCCTCTAGGCGGAAAGTTAACCTTATTTTTTCAAAGAACTGGCACTACATACAAAAGACAAGTGGATTTTACAAACCATAGATCAAGGTTACGGTTTCACTTCCACACTTTACCAGTCAAAGAGGAATGCCAAATCTACCTCCAAATCAAAACAAGAGGAGGCTCGCCAGATAATGGAGTTAGCAAACATGAGAGCTGTGGAAAGAGTGCCAACAGCAGAACAAGGAAAGGGTTCTATTCCAGACTATTACCTTAAATACATACATCATTGTCCCAAAATTCAAAATGCTGACCTAGCACAGCAACTTCCCATGCTGGGCAAGCAAGGAGTCTTGGTAACTAACAGATCTCAGGAGGCATACCTGCGCGTCCCATTCGACCAATCTGCAGAAGATACCTCAGATTTCTTGCAGGATCAGAGCACTATCAATTCTCAGCATTGCCCTTTGGCTTATCTACTGCGCCCAGAGTATTCACAAAATGCCTGGCATCAGTATCGCCCATTGCAGACTACAGGGAATTCAGATTTACCACAACAAAAGCAAGCTGACAACAGATTTACAAAGGGTCATTTACTTGCTACAAGGACTGGGATACACAGTCAATTTACAAAAGTCAAGGCTGATACCATCCCAAACAAGGACATTCTACACAGTACAACAAATGGCATTCCTGACTACAGAAAATCAAAAACTACTTCTTCTTTACTTCTTGGCACTAACAAAACTGAACAAGTTAACAGCAAGAAAATTTCTGCAGGCCTTGGGCTTCATGGCATCATGCATAATCTTGGTCCCATTTGCCAGACTACATATGAGGAAACTACAGTGGTACCTAAAGAATTTATGGTCCCAACACAGACACAGTCTAGAAACAGAAATCCCACTAATTCCATGCTTAAAACAGGAGTTCCTATGGTGGGCTCAGGCATGCCAGTCCACCTGCACATCAATCTAAAAGAAATGCTGGCAGTAAAACTGGCAATCCAAAAGTTCAAACCATTCCTCAAAGAGGGCCAGTTGATGATAACGGACAACACCACAGTCATGTGGTACATCAACAAACAGGGAGGCACTCATTCATACCCCTATGCAGAATGACCTTGGAGCTGTGGACCCTGGCACTCAGCTACAACATTCAGTTACAGGCAATGTTTGTACGGGGAAAGACAATACTCTAGCAGACATATTAAGCAGAACCAAATTGAAGCTGCACGGACATCTTCAAGACCATCTCAAAGAAATGGGGAATGCCACAGATAGACCTATTCGCATCACCGCAATCACCAGCTCAAAATTCTGCACAAGGACATTCCACCCACTAGCATGGAAAGTGGACTCACTCTCCTTCAACTGGAAAGGCCTAACAGCATATGCATTCCCACCTCTTCCTTTGATACACAAGGTACTACTAAAAATAATCCTGATAGCCCCAAACTGGCCAAGACAACACTGGTACCCACTACTGAAGAGCATGTCTCGAACAATATGTGGCCAATACCCTGATGCCTTTGATGTTAACTCAGAACAACTATAGCATCATACATCCAAACCTAAAACGCTGCAACTGACTGCATGGAACATCACATAGCAGCAGCTAATCCAGAACTTTCCCAAAGAGTTAAAGACATTATTCTAGACCTTCAACAAGAAGGAACTATGCTGGAAAATGGAAAAGGTTTGTCATTGAGGAAAAGATGTGTCAAACATAGATATGCCTAACATTCTGGAGTATCTGGCGAACTTCTTCATTCAGGCCTGTCCTACTCCTCCATCAAGATACATGCATCAGCTATCTCAGCAGAATACAGCTTTGATCCACCTGTTTAGGCAGTTCCTCAGAGGAATCAAGAATGTAAACCTCCAAGGAAACCACCATTACCAGCCTGGGATTTAAACTTTGTGCTAGAAAAGTTGACACTATGAACCAGCAGCAACAGCAGACCTACAACATCTGTCATGGAAAACTGCTTTCCTACTGGCAATTACTTCAGCAAGGAGGGTTTCAGAACTACAGGCCTTAATGGCAGTGCAACCCTTCCTAATCTTCCACCAAGATAGAGTGTCCATGAGAACTAATCCTACATTTATGCCCAAGGTGGTATCCAGAGTATCTTTAAACCAGGCAATCCACCTACCTACCTTCTTTCCCAACCCACAAAACAGGGATGTACATAGACAGCTACGCTACTACTTGGACAGAACAAAACATAGCAGAAAGACTGACCTTTTTGTAGCCTATGCAACAGGAAGGGAAGGAAAAGCTATTTCAAACAGACAATCTCCAAATGGATAGGAAATTGCATACGATACTGTTACTCCTTCCATGGAAAACCAATTCCACAGAACATAAGACCTCATTCTACACAGCCACTACCACCCAAAGACATTATTGAGGCGGCTATTTGGACCTCCGTGCATACATTTGCCAAGCATTACAATTTGCCTCTATATTCCAGATCGAGCAGGGTTTGCCACTGCTGTACTGCAAGGGATCCTAAACACACCATAATCTACTTTTATCCTCCTCCCTAGTTGGCTATGGTATTCTACCCACTTGTTATGACTGCAGATGCATCCATGAAGGACATAGTACAGTTTTGTACCTACCATAAATGTAGATGTCCGAACTGGATAGCATCTGCAGTCAGGATCTCCCTCCTTCCCTCTGTGGTACTTGTTTACCCTCCTAATAGCTAGCTGTTGGGGAGTCTTTTGGTGTATTTGTTTGTATATATGTACATATATGCTTATTGTTGTGTTTACCTCTATCTATTTGGAAACATTGGCATCTATCCAAATTTTAGCCTGCAAGAGGGCTACTGGCATCTGGGGCAAGAAACACTGAGGAAAATGGCCTGATGCCTTCGACATCAGGGACTTTGGAATCCGGCCGACTGCAGGGCTGCCTGACGACAGGACAACCCACTTGTTATGACTGCAGATGCTATCCAGTTCGGACATCTACATTTATGGTAGGTACAAAACTGTGCTTTGCCAAAACTCTAAAGCTTTCCCAAGATGTTTTAGATGGGTCTAACCAATTAGTGGCTATATAAAGCTTCATTAACAGAAAAATATTAATATATATAGTACTTTGTGATCTAGGGAGTTCTTTTGGTGGAATATGTAAAATCGTAAATTTCCATGACAACGTTGTACTTTGGTAACCCATCTTCTGAAGTTGAATCTTAAGGGAATTCCAAAGCTTATATATGCATTTACTGCTCCAGAACACATGAAGATCAGCCGGTTGATTTTTACAGTATGGACAAGTTGGAGAGTTTTTAGAATTTATGCAGGGTAAGACGTGTATAATATGCATTATTCCATATCAGCTGGGTATAAATCAATTTTTGAAGAGAAGTAGATTTGATAGTCAGGTCAGTTGCTTTTAACATCTTACTTTTTGTCTGTCACTAAAATTTTCTCTTCCCAATAGTTGGATAACAGAATTTTATCATGAAATTTAAAGTCTCTAATTAATTTATTTGTTGTTGTTATATATTTAATATCCTGTTGGTGGGCTTGCCACAACTCAAAGCATGTATTAACATTTTCATCTTCAGGTTTAAAATTTATAAAGTAGCTCATAGCATGTTCTCTAATTTGTCTCAAAATAACAAGATAATTTTTGGGTAAATTGAATTCTTGTCTTATTTGATTGGCCGAGCGTTCCAGATATTTGTATATATCAATCAAAGTTAAATTAATTATCAGTGGAAACTTTATTGCTCAATTTTAAATTAGGATTCCTATGAAAGGGTTGAAAAAACATCATATACTGACCCAGATCCAAAGATTGAAATAAATCTTGTATAGATAATATGTTAGTTTTAATGTGTTCAATAATCCCATAAATTTTCAAAGTGTCTTTACCTAAAAGGGTATTGCTTTAGGATTAATGTTTAACTTTAAAATATATTTATAATTCAAAATCACCCAAGTTGGTGTCCACTTAGTAGTAGTTGTATCATAGTTGGCAATTCTTAGAATTCTATTAGAGTTCATGATTAGGTAGTACAATTCGAAGTTAGGCAACACCAGTCCTCCTTTAATTTTTGGGGTCATTAATTTATCATAAGATATCCTGTTTTTTTTTTTTTGGTTCCCAAATGAATTTAGCCAATTCTTTATGATTTTTTTTAAAAAATGTCTTCGAAGTATTAATTGGGCTGACCTAAAATATAAAGTAATTGTGGTAACACATTCGTTTTGACAATTGAAACTTTTGCTAGTAGTGGCAATCGTAAATTTTTCCACCTCCCGAAATCAGAAATTATTTGGTCCCAAATTGTTTTAATGTTATTATTGTAGAAGTCTTTATTGTCTGTAGAAAACTCAACCTAAATATTTAATTTTTTCTTTAAATGTTACCTGCCCAACCTAAGGCAATAACGAAAAAGGTTTAGGTGTCTTTAAAGGAAAAATATTGTTTTTTTCCAAGTTAATTTTGTAGTTAGAGACTTCTGAAAAGTCATTAACAGCCTTCAATAATTTGTCAGTGTCAGATATTTGAGATGCACAATAAATATTAAGATCATCCACAAAAGCTGCCATTAAGATTTTAGTTCGATAAATTATTGGGACATTATGATAGACTTTCTGTTTAATATACAAGAACAGAGGTTCAAGATAAAGATTAGATAGTAAAGGGGACAAAGGGCAGCCCTGGCGTGTTCCAGTCTTGATCTGTATTCTTTTGGAGAGGCTTCTATTAATGCACAGTGTAGTATAGGGATTACTATATAATATTTGCAACATTTGAACAAATTCATGGGATATATCAAAATAAGGTAAAAGAGCAAACAAAAAAATTGTATCAACCCTGTCAAAGGCCTTCTGTGCATCAATTATAAGGGCATAGATATTAAGATTATTTTGTTTAGCATGTGTTATCATAGTATGTAATGTAAGAGTATTATCACTGGTTTGTCTACCTGCCATAAATCCAGCCTGTTCTTTGGATATTATATGAGTCGTGATTTTCTTCAGTCTAGATGCTATAATGGAGGTTAGAATTTTCATGTCTACATTCATTAATGATATCGGTCTATAATTATCGGGGTTTTGAGGATCTGAATTGGCTTTATATATAAAAATAGTCTTTGAGGCGTTAAGATGAGGATTATTAATAGTATTCCTAATTATATAGTTAAATATAACTGAAAGTATCTTACCAAAAATATCCGCAAACAAAACTCCACTGTCATCCCATCAGGACCTGGTGATTTATGTGATTTCATATGTTGAATTGTATATACTATGTCTTCTTCGGATATCGGTTTAACTAAATCATTTTGAATATCCTCTCCTATTTCTGGAAACTTAATTGATTGTAAAAATTGTTCATAGATTCTATGCAAGGACATATCCTTTTGCCCATCATAAATTTATGTATATATTTTCTCAAAAATATTAATAATATCCTCTGTTTTAGAATATATTTTATTATTAAATTGTATTTCCGAAATTTGTAGTGTTGTTTTTGATTGATTAATGATCCTAGACAACGCTCTCGATGGTGTTTGAACGTGATTAGCATATCTCGCTAACATCTTATATTCTTGGAATGTTAATCTACTATTTTGTATTGAGAAGAGATCCTTCTGACATTTAAATAGTTCTTTCTCTGATTGTTCATTAAAATTCTGAATCAGTTGTTGATCCAATAATTTAATTTTAGTTTCCAAGTTTTGAATATCTTTATTTAGTATTTTTTTTATAATAAGAGGCTTTTTGCAAAAGGATTCCTCTTATTTGTGTTTTAACTGTTGCCCATTCAATATCTGGGGCATATTGTTGTTTCTTTAGACTAACCAGTAAGTCTTTAAGGTACTTTGTAATTTCCTGTATTATTTCTTCCTTATTCAGCAGATTTGGATTAAGAGACCAATTATAACCTCTTTGCCGCAAGGTATCTTTTATCTCCTTAGCAAAACTCAGCGAAATTTTCGAATGATCTGATAAATACCGTGCATGTATAACAACTATAGGTTCTAAACTAATCAATGTTCTTGAAATCAGGAAGAAATCTATTCTGGACCACATTTTATGACATGGGGAATAAAATGTAAAATTATTTGTACTATTAGCATTGTTTAAATAGTGAAGAGGGTCATATAGTTGAAAGTCTTCTTTAATATCATCCAGTGCCAATACTGCATGCTTATTAAATGCTTTGTGTGGACAAGATCTATCCAACTTCGGATTTTGATAAGCATTCCAATCACCTCCAACAATTACATAGTATCTATCAAACTGTGTTAAAATTGAATACAGTGATGTTATGAATATTTGTTGATGATTACAAGGTGCATATATGTTTAAAAGTAAAATAGGTTTATCAAATAAGGTAGATGCCAGAATAACATAGCACCATCGTCCATCTTTATCTGTATTAGAATCTAAAATGTTGTCCTTATATTGGTCTTTAATAATTATAGCTACCCCAGCACTATTTGACTTACCTTCCGATGCTATTACTTCTCTGATCCACTTCTTTTTTTTTTTTTATATCAACCCATTGTTCATTCATTAAATGTGTTTCTTGCAGTAAAATAAACCACGCCTTAGCCTGCAACAATACATGTAACAATAGTTTTCTCTTCTTTAAATTCTGGAGCCCTTTAACATTCCATGAATCTAATTCCCACATTACCAAGGTTGACTGTACAATAAAGGTTTTGGAGAGAAAAGATTTAAAAAAATACAGTACATTCAAAACCATACATGATCTGGAAGCAATCCATATATCCTGTCCTAAACCAGTGCTTACCCACTCTAACCCCGAACCAGGACATATATAGGTCTTGTGTAATATAGAATAACAGAAGGTTTAAGAAAAGAAATGGGAAAACATCACATTATAAAATTTCAAACATGTTCCATAGTTGAGACCTATATAATCTAACCTAACTACGACAAAGTCTAAACTAAACATTCCCTAACAAGCACTGCATTGAGCTACATCTCCCCAATCAAGTATATTTAAGCAAATCAAATGAAAATACAATATTACAGTACATATGAAAATAAATTGAAAAAAGGAAGTTTTAATATTTGGATTAGCTATCTATAGATAAACTGCATGCATAGAGACACACACAAAACCCCCCCCAAAAAAACATATTAAAATACAACCCTATGTTAAAATAAATATATAAGTAGATACAGGTATCCCTGGTTATAAACCCACAATATCATAGTTTTATACTAAAGCAAACTACTAACTAACTAATATAAAATGCATTATCACTTTAACACAGTACATTATGAACTATAATGAGAAGCATATTTATACAAACTTTACTAAATCCCTGCACCCTCTGTAAATAATATAGCCACAAAATTCTACATAAACATGTATAAGAGAAACAAATAAAATATTCCTATGTGCTTACTTTACCATACAGCAGTGTTATTTTGAAGTTAAATAAATAAAAAGATGTTAAAACAGTTTCCTTTGGTTTCCCAAACCTGGAAATCCTGTGAAATACTCGCGACGGGGGACCGCTTATACAGACGGACTCCCGGAAGTGTCACAGCGAAATCTGCACCCACAACAGCATTTTAGGCACTTCCTGTCTTCCTCCTTATCGAAAACACTTCGTAGAAGCCATAAAACGATGGGAAACTAACTCAGGTAATCAAGATAAGCAAAAACAAACAGTTTTATTACTTTGGAAGAGGCCTAGAGCTTTTTAAACACAAACAAAGGATTATCCAGTCCTGGGAACACAGTAAACAATGGATCTGACCTCAGCAGCATGCCAGTCTCAACAAAAGTTCAATTCAAGTCGCTGATACAGGTAAAGCCTTGAAAACTTTAAGAAACAGATTTTTTGCCTCATTTTTGGAAATAGCATGTTTAATCCCATCCATTGTAAATATAAACATATGTGGGTATTTCATTTGAAACTTAATTTGTTTGTCAATAAGAAATTTACAGTATGGAGACAAAGACTGTCTAGCTTGTCTTACCTGTATGGGTAAATCCTGTGACATGGATATTTTATTTTTCCACATGATATAGTCTCCAGTTTGTTTTACAGTAGTAAGTATTCTGCTTACATCTTGATAAGTATTTTAACATATACAGGTCTAGGAAAGTTAGATGCTTGTGACTCTCTCAAAGCTCGGTGCGCTCTTTCAATAGTTTGTTTCACCCCATCAGAGTCATTTAACAGCACTTCAGATGTTTGTAATATGGATGGAATTAATTCATTATACTGAGTAGATTCTGGAATCCCTCTGAGAATAATATTGTTTCTCCTGGATCTTGCTTCTAAGTCCATATGCTTGTTTTGCATAGCCTGTATATCCACATCATGTAGATTAGTTTTCTTTTCAAGTAAAGTTAATTTATCCTCAGTTTCACAAGTTCGAGCTTCTGTCTTATCCATTCTCTCCAGCAACTGAGTACATGAGTTCCCAAATGTTTGTATTTGACAAGTCCTTTCTTTCAGAGCTTCTTGTATGGGTAGCAGAGCATTTCTGATATCTTCCATGTTTAATGGTTGTTCAGATTTAGATTTGGTCCCTGATTTCTGTTGTTCCTGTATTTTAGTAATTTTTTGTCTTTTAGAAATCACACCCTTTTCAGGTGAGTGGTTGTATCCATGTTTTTTTCGTCTTTTGACATCTTATTTGAACACAAAGACTTGCAGTATAGAAAGCACACAGTTCCTTTGTTTACTTCTCTCTGCAGAGCCAGCTAATCTGTTGTAATCCAGTGAAATATATTCCTTTTTTCTGGTTTTTCTTAGTAATAGTTAAGTGTAGTTGAAGTTATTTTATCGAAGATTTGATGTTAAAAGCTTTATATTATCCACTCAGGGTTTAGATTTCCTCAGGTTAATTAGAGAGCTGCAGTTCAGCAGTGCTTACAGAACGGCAGCCATCTTTGAATTGAGGATTAAACTTTCCTGATATAGAAACATATATAAAAGCATCAATATCTAAAACAATCTCAGACTGGATAAGTCCAAATTACTCTGCAAATTGGAATGAATTACTAACTGTAATATCAATAAATGAATTTGATTTACAAAAAAACTCAAATAACAGATACATATTATGTATTAGTATGTAATATAAGATAACTAAACCTCATATGATTATTTTTTGACTCATTTTGGAAAATTATTGATGCAAATGTAGATTTAAAAATCTGGTATGATCTTTTAACACCATTTATAGTCACAAACAACTTTCCACATAAAATATATAGAGAAATTATTAATTCCTGGGAACAGAAAGGATTGTTGTCTCCAATGTATCAAAGAACTAAAAGTTTTAGATATGCAAGTAATAAAAACAACATACAAAATTCCAGAACTGGACTGGCTAACTTTGCAGAGTGTTCTGTCATATTCGCAAGATTTAAGTAGAGTAATTAACAATTCTTCATTTAAAGGAACACCTAAATTTATGAAATGCGTATATGAAATCATATATAATTACTTTGATATGGGAAACAGTATTTCAATGTTTTACAAAATATTGCTAAACTATAAAACACCCAAAACCTTTTATTGGAAATACATAACAAAAGAACACGCAATACAGTTAACTGAATATATTAAAATTAATATCTCGTTATCAATAAAATGTACATTCTTTACACAATACTGGAAAGTTTTTAATTGGAAATGCTCACACAGAGCATTCTTAACCCTAGACAGATAACCCTAGACAGAATCAGTAAAATTAGTTATTCAATAAAAGGAATATGTTGGAGATGTGAGCAAGTACACAATGCAGACTGGAACCACATTTTCTTTGATTGTGTTAAAATTAAGCCATTTTGGAATGGTATGAATAACTTTCTACAAGGTTTATTTAATGAATCATTTTGTTTAACTAAAGCTCTTGTATTAAATGTGAACCAAGGTCCTCATTTGAATAGGTCAAACATGTATCTAGTATGGACTATATTTGAAATTTCAAGGAAGTGTGTAACAAGAAGATGGAATACCAACACAGTAACAACTTTGGAAGACTTTTGCAGCCTACTGAAGATCACATCATTACTGGAAATTAAAATTAAAAACTAAGAATTTATCCAAAGCCATTGATCAACAACCCTTGGGGAAAAGTCTCATTGTCGATTGTCACTACACAATAATGGAATGGGCATGCTTATAAAGTAACTGTATACATTAAGATCTGTTATAGTGTCAGGCTAATATAAATAGTTTACATAGGTATTTAAGATGTTCTGTATAAATACTATGGAATTCATTCAAATGTATTTGAAAAATAAAAAAAATTTGAGAAAAAAGAAATATTGGGTTAGCAAATGGTTGTAATTAAGGAAATTATTCTTTTTAGCTGGGAAATAGGATCTGAATTGCTTAGACTGGTAAATAGTAAGGTCTTGAGTTTGTCTGTTGGCTGACAAAAAATCCATTACTAGAAAATGGAATTCAAAGTCTAAACCAACTGTATTTGAAATATTGAATATTATAAAAGAGATAAAATAACTGGAAGAGGAGTCTTTAGAAAATGAGGAGGAAGCAAACTACTTATGAAAAAATGGAAATTGTGAAAATAATACATGCAGCATAATGTTCAATGAGAGGAGTATGTAGGAATTCAGCAGTTTATGTAATGTTAAACTGGTGATAATTACAAAGAAAAGATATGTGATGAAGAATGTAGGTAAATAGAAGAACATGTTAATATTTGACTAAATTATTTGAACTTCTATTGAACCCCCAAAAATCCAAACTTCTACTGTTTTCTACAAAACCACCACACTTAGAATTTAAAATATTCTCCCATTAACAAGACAGAAATCGAACTAGTAAACTCATCAAAACTATTGGGTATAACTATATCAACAGTAAGCTCACATTTGAGCAACACATTCTTAACACAATAAAGAAAACCCATTTTAAACTAGGTAAACTTTACTGCCATAAACTTTATCTTGACACAAACACCAGAGTCAAACTGTCCAACACTACTCATTCCTTCCCTTCTCTATGGAAGTCAGATTTTTGCCACCCTTCATTCAACCCTTTTTAACCAGCTTCAAGCGTGCTATTATAAAATAGCTAAGTTTGCTTTCTGGTCTGTCCAACCACACACATCATTGCCAAGCTATATCTCAACTGGCTTGAATTCCCTCACTACCTACATTATGCTCAACTTAATCTTGCCTACAACTTTCTGTTTAAACCAAATAACTGCCCTGCACTGTATTCTATTCTTCAAACATAGATATCTAGCCGCACGCCCAGCTGCACTAATAAACATCTCTTAAAGGTATCCAAACGTACTAAGAGAGCTGATGAGTGCCTGTACTCCCACAGCATTGCCAAGGTATGGAATGCCATCCCCTCACATCACACAACTTGGTTGACTCAAAGCCTTTAAATCTGCTCTAAAAAAACATTTTTCTAAACAACCCCACCTGTTTCTGTAGAACAAATTTTAAGCCACCATAACCCTTTCTACCCCTCATTACATAAAACTTTTATTACTACTTCAAAGTCCTCCTCAAACAGCTAAGAAATGTATATTTTTGCGTTTTGCCTCTTGCTGATTGCACTTCTATTTGTTTTATTTATTTTATCAACTTCATTATTATACTGTGATTATTATATTTTGTTCAGTATCAGTATTACTATGAATGATCTTTTATTATATTGTAAATGTCTATATTTCTTCCAATTATCATAAGTCATTATTTTTCTTTTGTAAAGTATTTGAATGTTTTTTTTTCTTTACTTAGTAGTATACAGTGTTTCTGGAGCTTTTCTCCCCAGGCCTTCACTGAAAATGGGTCATTGACCCAGTAGACTTTCCCGGTCAACAAATGTCAATAAATAATATGGTTTGTGTCCTTTTTCTGTATGTAAAATATTTTAAATGATTGAAAACGTCGCATATAATGGTTTTAGTTTTTATGTTAAATATAAACACATTTATGATTTGTGCATTTGTTATATTAAAATAAGTAAAAATGTGCATGTCTGTTGTGAACTGAATGTAAAGACCATTTCTATTATGGATTCTGTGAAATTGCACTAATAGTGTAATAAAACACATGCTCTGGCTTTCAAGTTATCTTCACAGTGTTTGAAAATTACATCAAATATTAGTCTTGTGCACAAGTTTTCCTGTGAGAGTGACCCACTTCTGATGTGGTGCACTTTCTTTGGCTGTAAAGAAATCCATGTAAATTTTCACAAGTAAAATATGGGACTATGAAATTTTCCAACCCCCCCCCCCCCCAAACATGCGTGCTCACACACGCGCACACTGCCCTTGACAAGGTCTCTGGAATGATCTGAAGACTGAAGTCACTAAATTCTGACATGCACGTGAGTTTCAGACTTCAAATCCATCAGAAAATATATGTTAAAACAAACAGCAACTTTCTAAGTTTATAAGAGCAGTATTTAAAATATGTCCCTATTTTTGGGCATTTGTCCAACCATTTTGTTGGGCTTTATCCAGATTTTTTGCACAAAGAGTTTGAGAGGTGTGTGCCTTCTGCCTTCACACACAATCTTCTTTCCACTAAAGGGAGTTACTTTCTGTGTACATATCTGATGATGATGACACACTCATTTCCTCTTTCTGCACTCTGGCACTTACCCTGTCCACGAGAAGCCATATTAATTGGCATTTAACAGTGATCAAGTAGTTGCCCTTTGCATTCAAAGACAACCACTGTAATATGTGTACAAACCTGATGTATGATTATGAAGAAAGTATAAGAAATAATGGCAACAGTGATGTATTTCAGATTGGTGCTGTCCGGCATGTATGCACTACCCTACAAAAAGCCAGTGATCTTGTATTTGCCATTTGTCAAACACATTTTGCCTTAGTCACTGATGAGAGCCACTTTTGACATGCACATCTGATGTGTGTGAAAAAAGTGAAACAAATAATGGCACTGCAGTGGATTTCACATTCCTTCCAAGCCCCGCTTTCAATAATGCATTTTTGAAGTAAAATTATCAGTGTTGTGGGCAGTGTGTACCGTTGTCGTTGTCAATTTTTTGCCAATGTAAAAATATCTGCAAGAACAAAAACATCCATGGAGCTTATAGTTAGTGGTCTTACGACTGAGCTGTCTCAACTGTAGGTGGGAAAGATTCTCAATCTGCTTGCAGTGATACCACATAGTGCTTCAGCCAGTTAGTTGTACAAGCGATTCTGTCTTACCTCGTGCACCTGTACAGTTTGGGTCTCAGTTTTTTCATTGCAAGGGTGAATATGCCACGTATTCGTGATGAAGGGTACTGCCATATCTGGCATTTGTTGGCCAAAGGATTGTTTGTGAATACTGCAGATCTGTCCCTTGAACCCAGGCAGTTGAAAACTTTTTATGAACTTTTAGCTACCTAAAGAAGTTGCAGTGTTTGAGAAGACAAATTGTTTATCTCCTTTGTCCCAGGGATGGAAGGCCTACCATTTTCCACAGTGCCACTCTTTCAGTGGGTTGCTGTTTACATTCTTTTTGGGCTGTCACTTAACTAACCATCCACTGACAAATGCTGCAGTAACACTCATTCCACCAAAAGAGTTGCTGCTTCCATTACTTCAGTCAAGAATGCCTTAGTTGCTGATATTTGTGCTGTGGCTGTTTGGCCCGTGGGACATACCTTCACCAGACTGCCTACTCTATTCAGACTGGATGCCCAAGTGAGATCTGTTTTCTAGGGCTTGGCTATCTAAGCTGTAGAGTACGATCATTATCCAGCTCTTTCCTCTGCAGTAGTACTGTTTGGTGTTTAAACTGGCCATGGAAACTGGGTGGAATCCGTGGCATTAGCCTTACTGTCTGATACTATTTGCAAATGTAGTAAAGGTCTGTCTTTGGGTGGAAATATTCTGTCTGTTTAGGATAAGTGGTCTTCCAATCAGCAGCTGCTGTCTGAGACACCTGTTCTTGTTTAATGATGTATTGTCAAATAGTTGTCACTTCTTGATCTGCACATGAGTGCTCATTGGAGGCAGGAGGGCAAGTTTGTGGGCTGTCCTGGATGTATACATTTATGTAGCCTTTGTTGTTGCATCACTTCATGGAATAGCCAGGTGCATTGATGTACCCAGACAAGGGACTTTTAAGAAGAAATATGTAAAATTCTGATTTGGAGAAAAGTAGTACCCATACGGAGATCTATGAATTAGGAATGTGTAGTATGTGAACACTCCTTTCTACTACAACTTTCATTCTCTGGTACCCACTTTATCTAGTTCAAGATTGTGGGGAAACAGGAGACAGTCCCACCACTCAGTGTGACAAGACAGAGAAACTCATTCTTTATATGCACCAATCTGACACAGAGTGAGAGAAAGAGATAGACACATATACCTCTGGACAGCTTAGAAGATTGTCTGTCTACAGCATGTGATAAAGATGTAGGAGCAAAACAGAGCATCTAGAGAAAAAACAAAATTCCACAGCGGAGATGTGCAGACTCTACAGGAAACACACTAACCTGAAATACCACTCTGGACTACCAAGTGCTGGGAGATGGCTCACTATCTTCTCCAACACTATGCTGCCCATGGTAAAAACATATTTGTTATATTTAGAATTCGTATAAACATACATGTACTCTCTCTTGTAAGGTGCAGAACATTACCATTGTAACACAGCTAATTAGAAAGCCAAGTCCACAGTGTTTTATGTTAGAATACATTTTGGAAGATGTGTTGTACACCAGGTCATTATCTTGCTTAATACTATACACTACTATACCTGGCAGTTAATAAAACTTTAACATTGATGTTCTTCATGTTTCACTGTTGCAGTCATTAGCAGGATGTTCTTCGTTCCACATTGCTGCAGTCCTAACTATTGGGTAGTCCGCTGTCCAGTCGGCCCGAATACCAAAGGTGCAGGTTGGCGTTCTGAAATTTAAAGCCGGAGTCTGAGCGAGTTTCAGACGAATCAAAGTTATGTCAGAAAAAGTGAATAACTGTATTTCTTGTGGGAAGCAGATACCTCATAGGGATTACCATACCTTGTGTATACCTTGTTTAGGTTGTTGGATGCCGCTCTTGTGCTAGATTTAATTTAAGAAGGTTAGACTGTGCCAGGTTAGTGTTTGGGAAGCTGCAATTATAAAATGGCGCAAGGACAAAACAGCCGAAGCCTAGAGTTGATGAACCGCAGTCTTGGACGTCGGTTCTTTCTCAGTGGAGCCAGAGGTTTTACCAGGAGTTTCCTTGGAGTCTCAGGCAGAGACTTTACTATTGCAGGATGTGCCTTCTCAGGAGGTAGGCCAGGCTGAGGGGCTCAGGTAACTGTTCTTCCCTCTCTCTCCCCAGGTAGTTTAGAGCCTCTCCTTCTGTTTCCAAAACTTCTTTGAGAGGTAGGCCAAGTTTAGCTTCAGTGGGGGCTTCTCCTAGCACTTCAGGTTCTGTGCCTAAGAAACATATGCTTAAAATGGCAGAAGATTTAATTTCTATGCCCCTCCTGATAAGAGGCCTAGGGTGGAACCTGAGTTTGAGAGTTTTGAACAGTGTTCAGAGGCTTCTGAGTCTTCTATCCTCCTTATTCTGATTCTGATGTGGATCTCATTTCAGAGACTCTGCATTCCATGAGGGAGCACTTTAAATGGGAAGGCCAAGATTACTCTGATTCTAGGCCTCCTGTGTTGAATGTGGAAGATGTTTTTGAACCCTGATTCCTTGCCTCCTGCTCCTGTTAAACCTGATAGGTACTATAGGGTGCCTGAAGCTCATAAGTATCTTTTAAGAGTCCTAGGGCAGACCGGTTTCTAGTTCTCAGTTCTAAACTAAGGTGTTAAGGCCTCTGTTGTTAAAAACCCTGTTCCCACTGATAAAGAGGCAAGGGCTTTGGATAGATGGGGAAAGAAAGTGTATACTTCTTCCACTTTTTGTCAGTTTCACATGCTAAAATATCAAAATTATCTCCTTTCACAATTGAAATCTAAGGTGGATGCTTTGGCGGAAGGTATTGAGTGTAAAGAGTTGCTGGATTTAGTTCATGTGTCTGAACAAGTGGGTAAGCATTCTTTGCAATGTGGTTTTGATGCTGTACAGGCCTCCTCGAGGGTGGCTGCCACTAGTTCTGTTCTTCACAGGCATGCCTGGTTGAGGGATCAGAATTTAGCTGAGCATGTTAAGACAAGGATTTTGGATGCTCCTTTACAGTCTGATGTGTTGTTTGAAAGAAAATGGAGGACAAAGCTAAGTCTGTTTAGTAGAAATTGGCCTACTAAGGGTTGGACATATCCTGCTTATGATTCCCAGTCAGGAGTTCACCTGCTCAGACTTCTGGTGAGGGCAGGGTCAGTCCTTCGTAAACAGATCCAATGACCTGCCTTTTCAGCTGCCAGTAGATTCTGTCTCTTTTCAAAGAAATTGGGATTTAATTACTCAAGACAGATGGGTGTTGGATATCATTCACCACGGTTACAGGTTTTATTTCCATACATTGCCCCTTTCAAAGGCATGCCAGACGTTCCTCCTCCACAAAGAAAGAGGCTCACAAGCAAATTTCTCAGTTACTCCAAATAGGGGCCATTCAGCCAGTCCCTGTATCACAAAGGGGCCTAGGATTTTATTCTCGCCTGTTCCTAGTACCAAAGAAGGGGAACACGTGGAGACCAATTTTGGATTTATCTATCCTCAACACTTATCTGGACATTCCCAAGTTCAAGATGTTGACGTTACAACAGCTTTTACCTCTGCTGGGCAAAGATCACTGGATGGTAACTTTAGATCTCAAGGAAGCTTACCTTCATGTGCCTATAAGACTAAGTTGCAGGAAGTATCTGCGTTTTGAGCTGGAAATTCTCATTATCAGTTCTCTGCATTGCCTTCTGGCTCCAGTGATAGCTTACTTCAGGCTACAAGGAATTCAAATCTATCCTTACTTGGACGACTGCCTGATTCTGGCTCAAGAAAAGGAAGACCTTCTACAGCATCTGGAATATGTTATAGCAGTGCTAAGATGCCTAGGGTATTCTGTGAGCGAAATAAAGTCCAGTCTAGTACCCTCTCAAGACATGTGCTTTCTGGGTGTGAGACTGAATACAGCAGCCCAGATGGCCTTTTAACCCCGGACAAACAAAAGAGTCTATCACTTTACTTCCATCAACTATCTCATCAGTCCGTGCTGACTGCAAGGACAGTCCTTCAAGCATTAGGGTTCATGGCATCTATTCTGGTGCTTCCCAATGCCAAACTTGGTATCTCAAAATGTATGGACACAGCACTGCCAGGATTTGGACACTGTCATTCAAATAATACCTTGCCTTCAAAAAGAATTTTGTGGTGGGCTCAGGAATGTCACCTAAACAAGGGACTCTCTGTGACCTCAGATTTTAACGACAGATGCCTCGGACATTGCTTGGGGAGCTCATCTAAATGGAAAGTGGATACAAGACAAGTGGCCTGCCAGACTACAGCATCTACATATCAACATGAAGGAGATGTTGGCAGTCCAGTTTGCATTAATGGCTTTCAAGGAGTTACTTCTTCCAGGGCAGGTGTTGATTCTAACAGACAACACAACTGTCATGTGGTACATCAACAAACAAGGGGGAACACATTCTTACCCATTGTGCAGGCAAGCAATGATTTTATGGGAGACAGTTTGCAACTAACTCTTCAGGCAAGGTTTCTGCGGGAGCACAGAACTCCTTAGCAGATGTGTTAAGCAGACAAATCATGGATCCCGTGGAAACTGGATCTTCATGTATTTCAAAAGTTGACAGTGTCCTGGGGAACTCCAGACATAGATCTGTTCGCTTCTCCACTGAACCACCAGCTCAAGTTTTGCACAAAGAGGTTTCATCACACAGCTTGGAAAGTGGATGCTCTTTCTTTCAGTTGGAAAAATCTTCATGTGTATGCGTTTCCACCTCTGCCTCTTCTTCCAAAGGTGCTTCTAAAGGTCAGACAAGACAAGCCAAGGATGATTTTAATAGCTCCAGATTGGCCTCGCAGCACTGGTACCCATTACTGAGGAGTCTGGTAAAGAAGCCTCCATGGCCTTTACCCTTGATTCCACATCTGTTGTCTCAGAAGGACGGTCGTCTGCTCAATGTCAAGCTTCACTCTCTTCATCTAACAGCCTGGCATATTCTGTTTTGAAAGACAGCAGGTCTCAACTTCCTCAACAAGTTTTAAATGTGATTATGGAAGCCAGAAGACCTAGTACAAGGAAAGTGTGAAAAATGGAAGAGATTTTTATTTTGGACTGCAGCAAAGAATTTGGAGATTTCAGAGCCTAATTTGAGTGTGGCTCTTCAATATCTTACTGAGTTATTGGACAAAGGTTTGTCTTTCTCTTCCATTAAGATTCATGCTGCAGCAATTTCAGCTCACTATGATTGTGACCCACCATTGTTTTCACATCCTTTGTTCAAGCAATTTCTTAGAGGGGCAAAGAATATAAGACCGAGCTCCTACTCCTGCTTGGGATCTCAATTTTGTGTTGGAGAAACTTACTCTACAACCTTTTGAGCCTGCAGCTACTGCTGAACTGAAATACTTGTCATGGAAGACTGCTTTTTTGTTGGCTATTACTTCTGCAAGAAGGGTTTCTGAGTTACAGGCCCTTATGGCGGTTGAGCCTTTTTTGATTTTTCATAAGGATAGGGTATCATAGGGATCCTTCTTTTATGCCTAAGGTGGTTTCTAGTGTGGCTTTAAACCAAACTATTCATTTGCCTACTTTTTATGCAGATCCCCAAAATAAAGGGGAAAAGATTTTGCACACTTTAGATGTGCATACTATTTGAGCAGGACTAAGGATTTTAGGCAGTCTCAGCAGTTGTTTGTTTCTTTTGCTTTGAGTTGGGCAAGCCTGTGTCAAAACAAACTATTTCTAGGTGGATTGGGTTTTGCATTGCATTTTGTTATTCCCATCATGGCAAGGAGATTCCAGCTGGGATTAGGCCTCATTCCACTAGGGCTACTGCCACTTCAACAGCATTTCTAAGGGGTGGCAACTAAGGATATTTTGGAAGCAGCTACTTGGAGTTCAGTGCATACTTTCTCTAAGCATTATCACCTTCCTCTCTACTCTAAGTCTAGGGCTGGTTTTGCCACAGCTATTTTGCAAGGCATGTTGTCAGCTCCTGCTTCTTTATGATTTGCCAGCCTCCCTTACCTCTGCTTTGGGATTCTACCCAATAGTTAGGACTGCAGCAATGTGGAACGAAGAACATAGTACAGTTTTGTACCTACCATAAATGTAGATGTTCGAGGATCCACATTGCTGCAGTCACCCTCCCTCCTTCCCTCTGTGTTTAGGGGTGGTTGTGTAGGTGAGGTTATATGCTGATGATTTTGTATATATTATACATGTTTTTGGTGTAGGTATATTAGGCTTTGTTTTTTTAGGGTCTTCTGACATCTGGGGCAAGAAAAGACTGGGGATATGGCGTAGGTCATGCGCATTAGTCCCCTGACGAAGTGGCTTCAGTGTAATGCGCCCTGACCGACGTCAGCCATATACTTTGGTATTCGGGCCGACTGGACAGCGGACTACCCAATAGTTAGGACTGCAGCAATGTGGATCCTCGAACATCTACATTTATGGTAGGTACAAAACTGTACTTTGCCCTCAGTCGGCCTGATTAACAAAGTCTTGGGTCCTGTGTCGGTTGCTGTCCCTTCTTCCATGACGTCAGGTCGTCAGGGGTATAAAATATGCAGCCAATGCCATTACATCAGTCTTTCTTGCCATGCTGTGCCCGAAGCAGAAGCAGTTTGCAAGTGCCGGTCGGCCGACTCCTGAAATTTATGTTTTCGAGTTTGAGAACCAAAGTCTTCAACTTAAAGCCAAGTACCCCGTTGGGGAAACTTTTTCGTGCTCCCTATCGATGTCAGTAAAAGTTAATAATTGCATTATTTGTGGAAAGCAAATACCTCATAAAGATTTTCATTTGTACTGTATTCCTTACCTAGGCCCTGACCACGATGTACCTTGCTATCGGTTTTGTGCTCTATTTAATCAGTGCACTGTCATTCGTCGGTACATTTTTGCCTCTAAATATTTCGGTTCTCGGTTTAATTATCCAGAAATGATGTCCGTTAGCCATCCGACTACTGGAATTCTGAAAAAACGCAAAGAAAAAGAGAGGCTGCTGAGGTCCAAAACTGCCGATGACGCTTCTTCTAAGCCAGTCACCAGTTCACTGGTACTCAGTGAGGCGCTTTTGCAGCCCCTGATACCTGCTACTTTTGACTTACAGGCCTTTACTGAGACCCATTCGGTGTCCGGTATGCCGTGAGATGCTTCACCTATGGAACCCTCAGATGTCTCTACCTTGCATCGGTCCAGAGCCACTGTGCAGGCACCGGCTTTTGAGGGTGTTTTCAGGCCTACAGTCTTGCATATTAAACCGACTCCACCTTCTATTCTAAGGCCTAAATCTCGATCTATGTCTAAAAAACCGACGCCCAGGCCACATGTTCAGGCCCCTATGCCTAAAAAACAAGTGATCAAAATAGCTGAAGATCTTATTACTCTAATGAGGGGTAGTCAACCCCCCTGCCTTCTAAGAGGCCTAGGACTGACCTTGACTATGAATCTTTTGATCAGGACTCTGTTTCTTCTAATTCTTCCTATGACCTGGATTTGTCCATGCCTACTTATGAGGATTCCATTCCCTCTGCTTCCCCCCGGAAGATTTTTCTTTTGGGGAAACTTTACAAACCTTAAGGGAGCATTTCCACTGGGAAAGTCAGGAATTTTCTGAATCTAAAAAGAGGCTTAGGGATTTCCTCCTTCTACCTCAGCATAGGCCTTTGGCTATACCTTCTGTACTAGACATTGTTGATGTGTTTTCAGAAACCAGTATGGCTCCCTGATTCCCTGCCTCCGGCTCCTAGTAAACCTGACAGATACTACAGGGTTCCTCAGTCCCACAAATTCCTTTTTCAGAAATCCTGTTGCGGATCCAGAAACCATTTCTCAGGGGCCCAAGGGCATTAAGGCTTCTACTGCTAAAAATCCTACCCCTTCTGATAGAGACTCCAGGACGCTGGATAGATTGGGTAAAAAGGTTTATACTTCTGCAACCTTGGCAATCAGGGCTTTAAACTGCCAATTTCATATGCTAAAATATTAGCAGCATATTATGGGACTGCTTAAACAGAAAATGATGATTTCTGACTATGAAATAAATCTGACAGGATTTATTGTATTCTGCTGAACAAGTTGGAAAACATACTTTGCAATGTGGTTTTGATTCTTTAAAGGCCTCTTGCAGGGCTGCAGTTACTGGGTCTGTGCTTAGAAGGCATGCTTTGCTTAAGGAGCAATCTCTGCCTGAACATCTTAAAGCAAAATTGTTGGATGCTCCTTTAAATCAGGACTGCCTGTTTGGCAATAAGGCTGAAGAAGTTATAAAAAAGATGGAAGATGAAGCTAAATCTATGCAAGCTGTACAAGATTTCTTACAAGTGCAACCTCCAAGATTTAGTAGGCACTGGCCTACTAAGAAATGGTCCTTTTCAGCTCCTTCCAGATCCACTCAAACCAAACCCAGACACACCAAAAGCACCAGGTTTCAGTCTCAAGGGACACTCAGAACTAAGCAATGGGGGGGCATCCACTTCCAAATCTGGAAATAACAAGACACCCCTCTATGGTAAACAGTCTCGATGACTTTCCTGTAAAATTGCCAAGCACTTACTTTTCAGTCACCCCTTTGGGGGGAAAGATTGCTCTTCATGCAAAAAACTGGGAACTCATAACCCAGGACAAATAGGTTTTAAATATAGTGTCCCAGGGTTACAGATTTCATTTCCACACGTTGCTAACGCCAAATGGGTGGCCAGACCTGCCCCCAGATCAGTGGGCAGAGACTCGGAAACAAGTACTTTCCCTCTTAAACATGGGGGCTATTCAACCAGTACCAGAAGAGGAATAGGGATAAGGTTTCTATTCCAGGCTTTTCATGGTATCCAGAAAAGAGCAATCTTGGCGTCCAATTCTGGACCTGTCTACTAAACACCTTTCTGGATATTCCAAAATTCAAGATGCTGACTCTTCACCAGATGTTCATAGTGTTTCACTGTTGCAGTCATTACACTTGGGTTATCCTGCTGGCAGGTTTCCCTCAGTCGGCCCAAGTTCCAAAGTCTAGGTCCGGCGTCGGTTGCTGTTGGCTTCTTCCCTGACATCAGTAAACCAGGGGTATAAAAGATGCAACCAACGCCATTTTCTTCAGTCTTTCTTGCTGCGTGGTGCCCGAAGCAGAAGCAGTTCGCAAGTGCCGGTCGGACAACTCCTGAGATTTTTGAAATAGAGTTTCAGAAACCGAAGTCTTCAATAAAGCTAAGTACCCCTTGGGGAAACTTTTTCTTGCTCCAGACCAATGTCAGTAAAAGTTAACAATTGTATTTCTTTTGGGAAGCAAATACCTCATAAGGACTTTCACTCTTACTGTATTCCTTGCCTAGGCCCTAACCAGGACGTTACTAGTCGGTTTTGTGCTAGATTCAACAAACGCACTATTAAACGTCAGTTTGATTTTGCATTACATTACTTTGGCCGAAGCTTTAACTGTATAATGCCGTCAGAACTACCGACAACCGGAATTAATAAAAAATGCAAAGTCAAGGAAAAGGATAGGCATCTGAGGTCCAAAACCGACGATAAAGCCTCTTCTAGGCCAGTCACCGGTTTGCCAGTTATCAGTGAGGCGCTTTCGCAGCCCCTGACACCCGCTACCTCAGAGCCACAGGCCGTATCAGACTCCCACATGGAGACAACTAGGCCTCTGGATACTCAAGGTATTGAGCCTATGGAAAATATTCCCTCAGATGGGTCTGGAGCAGCTGAGCAGGCATCGGCTTCTGAGGGTGTTTTCAGACCTTCACAGCTTACTATTAAATCCTCTGCAGCAGCCAAAGTACAGTCAAAGACACCATTAAAGACAAAGAAACAAGTACAGCATTCTCGTGGACAGTCAACCATGCCAAAGACTTAATTACTTTGATCAGGGGTTCCTATCCACCTCCTGATAAAAGGCCTAGGCAAGACACTGACTATGATTCCTCTGACCAGGTTTCTATTTCCTCTGATTCCTCTTCAGATCAGGGCTATTCTCTTCCTCTGATTCCTCTTCAGATCAGGGCTGTTCTCTTCCTCCCTATGAGGACTCTGATGCTGAAGAATCTATACCTTCAGCCTCTCCACCTGAGTATTACACTTTTGGGGAAACTCTGCACACCATGAGGGAACATTTCCACTGGGAGAGCCAGGATTATTCAGAATCCAAGAAAAGGCTCAGAGATTTTCTTTTACTGCCTCAACACAGGCCCCTGGCTATCTCCCCTGTGCTTGATATAGTTGATTGTGTTTCCCCTGAATCCAGTCTGTCCCCTGATTCTTTACCCCCCTGCACCAGTCAAGCCAGACCGGTATTACAGGGTCCCTGACTCTCATAAATGTCTTTATAAAAACCCTGCTGCTGACCCTGAAACAATTTCTCAGGGTCCCAAAGGGGTTAAGGCTTCCACTGCTAAAAACTCTGTTCCCTGTGATAGGGATTCTAGAGCTCTGGATAGATGGAGGGAAAAAATATACACTTCTGCTACTTTAGCTGTAAGGGCTTTAAACTGCCAGTTTCACATGCTCAAATATCAACAGTACTTCATGTCTTTGTTAAAACAGAAAATGCTTACAAATTCAGAGAATCCTGACAATAAGGAAATGCAGGAATTATTGCATGCAGCTGAACAAGTGGGAAGGCATACTCTGCAATGTGGTTTTGATTCATTAGAGACTTATTGCAGAGCCGCAGTTGCAGGCTCTGTCATTCATAGGATCATAGATTAGTACTAGGCTAACTGCCCTTGCGAGCCATTTTAAGCCTAGCTAATTATCCCTTGAGAGACTCAAACCCTGCACCTTGTGTTTGCAAGGCAAACACCTTAACCATTAGGCCACCCTCCCAACCTTGTGGCATGCTTGTTTGAAAGAACAAAGTTTACCTGAACATGTTAAAGTAAAATTATTGGATGCTCCATTACAGCATATTTTGTTTGGTGTTAAGGCAGAAGAGGTGTTAAATAAAATGGAGGATAAAGCAAAATCTATGCAGACAGTAAAAGATTTCTTACAGGTTCAACCACCTAGGTTTAGTAGAAACTGGCCTTCAAAAAATTGGTCCTTTCAGGTGTCAGACAGGCCACAAAGAGGCAGATACAGATGCCCAAGAGGCAGATCTCAGCCACAAGGCTCCTACAGACCTAAATAATTGGGTGCTTCTGTCCCCAAAGGAGGAGAAGACAAATCACAACCTTATAGGAAACAGCCCCAATGACTTTCCTCTACAAAGGCCAAACACTTACCTTTTGGCAGCACCCCTGGGGGAAAGCTAGCACTTTTCGCACAAAACTGGCACATAATCACCCAGGACAATTGGGTACCGAATATAGTTTCTCAGGGTTACAGGTTCCACTTTCACACTCTTCCAAAATCAAAAGGTGTGCCGGACCTGCCACAAAACCAATGGGCAGAGGCTCAAAAGGAAATTGCTGCTCTCATGGACATGGGAGCTATTCAAAGAGTACCTCAGCAAGAACAGGGACAAGGATTTTACTCAAGACTTTTCCTGGTTCCCAGAAAGGACAAAGACAGGAGACCAATACTGGACTTGTCAATCCTAAGTACTTTCCTGGATGTTCCAAAATTCAAAATGTTAACACTGCAGCAACTTCTACCCATGCTGGGCAAGAAAGCTTGGCTAGTTACTTTGGACCTCAAGGAGGCATACCTGCATGTCCCAATCAGACAATCTTGTAGAAGATATCTCAGATTCATAGCTGGCTCAATGCATTACCAATTCTCTGCACTGCCCTTTGGCTTATCTACTGCACCCAGGGTCTTCACAAAATGCCTGGCACCAGTAATTGCATTTTGCAGACAAAGAGGAATTCAGATATATCCCTACTTGGAAGACTGCCTTATTCAAGCAGAGAACAAGGATATTCTACTAAAGCATCTGGCATTTGTAAAAAGATTATTAATTTGCCTAGGGCACACAGTAAATGAAAATAAATCAAAACTAGTGCCCTCTCAAGAGATAATATTCCTGGGTGCATGCTTAAATACAACTGCCCAGATGGCTTATCTCACGCCAGACAAACAAAGGCAACTGACTCATTACTTTCAAATGATGACAACAAAGACTCAGCAGGCCCTGGGCTTCATGGCTTCCTGCATTCTACTAATTCCATATGCAAGACTGCATATGAGGAAACTACAATGGTATCTAAAAATTGTTTGGACTCAGCATTGCCACAGCCTGGAAACAATAACTATAATTCCCTGTCTACAACAAGAGTTTTGATGGTGGTCCAGGGCCTGTCACCACAACAAGGGACAGCCCTTCACCTTAAACACTGCCACGCAGACAATAACAACGGCTGCATCGGATTATGCCTGGGGGGCACACATGGCAGGAAAATGTATTCAGGGCACATGGCCCAAGGAACCAGTGCATCTTCACATCAATCAAAAAGATGCTAGCTGTACAGAATGCCCTGACAGCCTTCAAGAATCTACTACATCCAGGACAACTATTACTAAAGACGGACAACACCACAGTTATGTGGTACATAAGCAAGGGGGCACACATTCCTACCCCCTCTGCAGGCAAGCCATGACTCTGTGGAGAACAGCACTGACCTATCAAGTACATCTGCAGGCACAATTCCTGCCAGGAAAGAAAAATACACTGGCATACGAACTAAGCCAGAATCTCATGGATCCGCATGAATGGAAACTAAATCCACAGGTCTTCAGCATGATAACAAGGAAATAGGGACGCCCGGACATAGATCTTTTTGTCTCCCCTCACAACTGCCAACTACAGAAATTCTGCACAAGAACTTATCACTCCCAAGCATGGAAAGTAGATGCTCTTTCATTCAGCTGGAAAACCCTAACAGTTTGTGCCTACCCTCCACTGCCTCTTCTTCCCAAGGTACTCCTAAAAGTCAGACAAGAGAAGCCAAAATTGATCCTGACTGCCCTAGACTGGCCAGGCCAGCACTGGTACCCAATCCTAAAGAGCTTGTCTCGAGGCCCAGCCTGGCCTTTACCTCAAATTCCTCATCTTCTGACTCAACAAAACAATCAGATTCTGCACAGTCAACTCAGAACCTTAAATCTGGCTGCATGGCAGATAATATAGCCACTCAGACCACACCTCTCTCTAAAGCTGTTATGGATGTCATTTTAGAAGCCAGGAGGCCCAGCACTAGGAAATTTTATGCAGAAAAATGGAAGAGATTCTGTGCTTGGAACCAGGCACAAGGACTCGAACCACTTGTTCCAAATATACCTCAGATTTTACAATACTTAACTGAGATGATGGACAAAGGCCTATCCTTTTCATCTTTTAAAATCCATGCCTCTGCCATGTCAGCTCATTACAATACGGAACCTCCTATTTTTTCACATCCACTGCTAAGGCAGTACGTCAGAGGGGCAAGAAACATAAGACCCCCAAGGAGAGCACCAATACCTACTTGAGACCTCAATTTTGTATTAGAAAAGCTCACACTGCCTCCTTTTGAGCCAGCCAACACAGCTGAAATAAAATTCTTATCATGGAAAACTGCTCTGCTCCTAGCAATAACTTCAGCAAGAAGAGTCTCAGAGTTGCAGGCATTAATGGCAGTGGAACCTTTCATAATTTTTCATCAGGACAGGGTCTCTAAGGACAAACCCAACATTTATGCCAAAGGTGGTTTCCAGTGTGGCTCTTAACTAAACCATTCATTTGCCAACTTTCTATCCAAATTCCCAGAATAAAGGGGAAAGACTTCTGCACACTTTGGATATATACAGACAGCAACGATTCTACTTGGACAAAACAAAAGCTTTCAGAAAAACTGAGCAACTGTTTGTAGCTTATGCTGCAGGATCACAAGGAAAGCCTATCTCAAAGCAGACAATTTCAAAATGGATAGGACACTGCATTCGCTTCTGTTATGCACAGCATGGCAAATCAGTGCCTAAGGGCATAAGGCCACATTCTACCAGAGCAGCAGCCACTTCAGCAGCCTTTCTCAGAGGAGTACCAACCAAAGGCATTTTAGAAGCTGCAACCTGGAGTTCAGTGCACACTTTCACTAAGCACTACCACTTACCTCTCTACTCTAAATCCAGAGCAGGCTTTGCCACTGCAGTTCTGCAGGGCCCGGTAGCCTCTCCTAATCCTGTTTAGGCCCAGCCACCCAACCTCAGCTTTGGGATTCAACCCAAGTGTAATGACTGCAACAGTGAAACACGATGAACATAGTACAGTTGTGTATCTACCATAAATATAGATGTGCAAGTGTATTCACTTTTGCAGTCCAGGTTACCCACCCACCATCCCCCTTTCTCATTGCTGGGTCCTTTTTGTACTTCTCAACTCTCTACAACCTATGTGATGTATTTGCTTGTAGATGAAGGAAATGTTATTTTGGTACATGCATGTTTTTTGACACAATTTTTTCCAGCCTTTCCTTTTTGGGGGCACCTGACATCTGGGGCAAGAAAAACTGAAGAAAATGGCGTCAGTTGCGTCTTTTATACCCCTGGCGCACTGACGTCAGGGAAGAAGCGACAGCAACCGACGCCGGGGAACTCGGGCCGACTGCGGATAGCCTGCCAGCAGGATAACCCAAGTGTAATGACTGCAACAGTGAATACACTCGAGCATCTACATTTATGGTAGGTACACAAATGTACTGTACTTTCTATGCTAGGCAAAGATGCCTGGTTGGCAACTCTAGATTTAAAGAAGCATACCTGCACATCCCAGGGAATCTTGCAGAAGATACCTATGGTTCAAAACAGGCTATTTGCATTATCAGTTCTCTGCACTGCCCTTTGGCTTGTTTACTGTGCCCAGGGTATTTACAAAGTGCCTGGCTCCAGTAATTCCATTTTTCAAACAAAGAAATATTCGAATGTATCCATACGTGGATGATTGTCTAATTCAGGCAGAAAACCAGGCCATACTTATAAATCATCTGGCGTTTGTAAAAAGGGTTCCAACTTGTGTAGGGTACACCGTAAACGAAAGGAAATCACAACTGGTACCCTGTCAACAGATTACATTCCTGGGTGCAAGCTTGAATACAACTGCCCAGATGGCTTTCCTCACGCCAGAAAAGCAAATTCATTTGGTAACTTACTTCAAACAAGTGGCCACAAAAACCCTGCTATCTGCAAGACAAATATTGCAAGCCTTGGGGTTCATGGACTCCTGCATTCTTCTAATTCCATATGCAAGACTGCATATGAGGAAACTTCAGTGGTACTTAAAAAGTCTATGGATTCCTATAATACCTTGCCTACGCCTGGAGGTCCTGTGGTGGACAGAGGCCTGCTACCAAAACAAGGGACTGCCATTCACACTACCCCCCTGCCACCCAAACCCTAAATACAGACGCATCAGATTATTCATGGGGGGCTCACCTGGCAGGGAAGTGCATTCAGGGCAAATGGAACCCAAATCAAATACACCTACATATCAATCAAAAAGAAATGTTCGCTGTACAGAATGCTCTGACAGCTTTCAAGGACTACATTCATCCAGGACAACTACTGGTAAAGACAGACAACACCACAGTTATGTGGTACATAAACGAGCAGGGGGGTACACATTCCTACCCCCTCTGCAGACTAGCCATGGCATTGTGGAACATGGCCTTGAGCTACCAAGTGCAACTACAAGCTCAATTCCTGCCAGGAAAACTGAATACACTGGCAGATGGACTAAGCAGAAATCTCATGGACCCACATGAGTGGAAACTGGAACCATGGATTTTCAACATGTTGACAAGCAAATGGCGGAGCCCAGACATAGATCTATTTGCCTTCCCCCACAACTACCAGTTGGACATATTTTGCACAAGGACTCCTCACAAAAAAACCTGGAAAGTGGATGCGGTGTCATTCAGCTGGAAAAATCTATCAGTCTACGCCTTTGCTCTCCAAAGTTCTGCTAAAAGTCAAACAGGACAAACCAAGAATGATTTTGATTGCTCCAGACTGGCCACGCCAACACTGGTGTACCCACTCCTGTGCAGTGCATCACAAATTTCTTCATGGCACCTTAGATCTTACAATACGTAACTGAGATGCTTCACAAGGGCCTGTCTTTTTCCTCCATTAAAATCCACACCTCAGCCATTTCAGCTCATTATAACACAGAACCTTCCCTCTTCTCTCATTTTCTGCTCAAGCAGTACCTCAGAGGGGCCAAAAACATGAGACCACCCAGGAGAGCTCCAACCCCTGCCTGGGACCTTAACTTGTATTGGAGAAACTCACTCTACCTCCTTTTGAGCCAGCTGCTACTGCAGACTTATTTCTTTCTTGGAAAACAGCCTTCCTTCTAGCAATCACTTCAGCTAGAAGGATGTCTGAGTTACAGGCCGTTATGGCAGTGGAGCCTTTCATCATGTTTCATGTGGACAGGGTGTCGCTCAGGACCAATCCATCCTTCATGCCCAAGGTGGTATCCAGTGTGGCTCTTAATCAGTCCATTCATTTGCCAAATTTCTTTCCCAATCCACAGAACAAAGGGGAACGGATTCTGCATTCATGGGATGTGCACAGACAACTTAGATTCTACTTGGACAGGACTAAACCTTGAAGAAATTATGAACAACTGCTGGTAGCATTTGCTGCAGGGGCAGAGGAAAAGGCTATTTCAAAACAAAGCATTTCTAAATGGATAAGCCATTGCATTAATTTCTGCTATAAGCACCATGGAAAACCTATCCCCCAGGGGATCAGATCTCATTCCACCTGGGCTGCATCTACTTCTGCAGCCTTTCTCATAGGTGTTCCTACCAGGGATATTATAGAAGCTGCTACTTGGAGTTCAGTTCATACTTTCACCAAGCATTATCATTTACCAAATTTCTCTAAATCTAGAGCTGGCTTTGCCACTGCTGTCTTGCAGGGCCTTATAGCTGGTCCTAATGCTGTATATATCCATCCTCCCAACCATAGCTTTGGGAATCTACCCAAATGTAATGACTGCAACAGTGAAACACGAAGAACATAGTACAGTTGTGTACACTTACCATAAATGTAGATGTTTGAGTGTATTCACTGTTGCAGTCCTGGTTACCCTCCCTCCAGCCCCCTGTTTTTCTCTTACTATGCCTCTACTTTCTTTTACTATGCTTAAAAGTCTTTTTGGTGTATTTGCTTTTGGTTGGAGGTATATTTTTGTGTTTTCAATTTTATTTTGCTCCCCATTAGGGGGGCACCTGACATTTAGGACAAGAAAAATTGATGTAATGGCATCGGCAGCTTGTTTTATACCCCTGACGTCATGGAAGAAGGGACAGCAACCAACACAGGACCCAAGACTTTGTTAATCAGGCTGACTGAGGGCAACCTGCCAGCAGATTACCCAAATGTAATGACTGCAACAGTGAATACACTCTTAACGTGTATGTTTATGGTAAGTGTACACGACTGTACTTTATGGCTCTGCAGATTTCTAGTTGTGATTCTCTATGAACCATGCAGGAGTTTAGATGAACTGAAGAGAACTATAAGGTTAATGGAAAATGAATGACTGAGTGAAAATAAGCTGTTATTTACTTAGTTCATTTACTTCAGTGAACCAAAGCTTTGTAGCCTTCTGTCCATGTTATTGTTTTTTGCCTCCATTCCTGTCAGCCATCGAGCTGCCACCCTTGCTGATTAGTTGCACTTCATTAGCCTGAGAGCAGTCTGTTTCATGGGCATCATACAGGCAGCCCTGAGGGATATTTCTCTTTAAGGGTCTAACTCCTCCCCTTAGTAACGGGACAAATGACCTGCATCACAGAGGGAGCCAATATGCCCTCTTGTGTATATACATGCTTTTGTTTACACATTTTTGTTTTACACATGCATACCTCTCAGATTTTACACTTTAAGTACGCCACATATTAATTGTGTAAAACTTTTTGTGCAACTTGTAACAGACTTTTTAAAAAAACACACACACTGCCTGTTACCTTTTTACAGTACAAGTTCACAGTGACTGTGGTTTGATTAAAAAAAAAAAAAGCACCTGCATTGCATAGCTTTCAGCCTCTTTTTTCACTAATCGGGAACAAAGCCGAAAGAAAGTGAAGAACAAAGGCCGTAAATTAGGAATGTAGTGTTTATTGGAAAAAAAAAAAAAAAAAAAAAAAAAAATATATATATATATATATATATATATATATATTAATAATAATAATATATATGGGTGTGTGTGTATATATATATATATATATATATATATATATATATATATAGAGAGAGAGAGAGAGAGACTTAAAAAAGTTAGATTTGTATTGAGTGTACTTTCAGAAGACTATAAGGACCTTAAATGTAATCGACAATGCAGTTTAGGTTCGGCGATAGCAACAGTTACTAATGGCCGTGTAAGTGGAAACATCACAGCGTATGAGAGAGAATGGGCTGTACGATGTAGCACAGTTTATCCACACAAAAGGTGAGTAGATTATCACCCGCCACCAAGTTCACATCTCCGGACTGCCCCTAACATCACTACTCTCCCTTGAGGGGTTGTGGCATAGGACAGAGCTACTCTTTCCTTTTCCTTCAGTATATGCATTTCTGTTCTCCCCACACTAGGTCTAGTAGGCCCCATCTAGCAAATAAAACATGCTTTGCTTTGGTCAAAGTCACAAATTTATTATTGTGCAAGTATATGGTTTGCTCTTTTAACCTGAGTAATTTTAGGATTTTTTGCAAGCCATGCTTACTGCTTCTAGAAAAAAAAGATTTACTTAGACTCAGTAAAAATGTAAACAATTTTCTAGGTGGCCGTACAAGGGATTTTTAAGGTGTATTTGGGTACTTTTAATTGTAACTAAATAGTCCTAGTTTTGATGCTAGAAAATTAAGGAAAGTGCCTTAGGTGAGCAAGCTAGTGCACCCAAAGAAAAATTCAGAGCAATGTATTGCACATGTTATAAAGTAAGACACAGCTGTGACAAAGGTGTTCTTAGTCTTCACCTTCTCTAGTAGCAATACTGTGATGCAGTCGTACTTCAGTTTTATTCTGTAGCTGTTGTGTAAAAGTTGCAGTTATGTATGATATGGATTGTTTATATAAGCAAAAGCAGACTATATAGATTTTTTAGGAAAGAATGTTTTAGAAAAATCACATTTGGCTGGAGTAGTTAAACTGCATTAATAACTACTTATAGCTTCATAGGTTGTTAATAGACTAATGACCACTAGGCCCTTTATAAGCCTAGCCATGCACCAAACCAGTTTTGTGCCCGATTACCTTTGGTATCTATTAGGAGGGGGGAGTATGCTAGTAAGGAGGTAGCTAAGGGACTTGGGGGGGGTGTTAATTGGAGAACATTGTACTTGGATGGCCTCTGTTCATCAGAAACATGGGAGCCAGACCAGGGGTGGATTTGCGATTTCCCATCCAATGGCCAAGGTTCCTTTTGAATATTGTCAGGAATAACCTCTGCTTTTCATGACAGGGGAGCCTATTCCATAACACAGGGATTCTGTGAGTTGTATATCTATACCTCCTGCATGTACCAAGTAATATCCTTGGATCTAGTGTTTCATGTACTGTTGTTTTGCAGATGTGCAAAAGATCCAGCAGGGCTGGATGTGAGGATGCCTTATAAGCCAGGCATAGAGCTGCCTCTCAGGAGCCTATAGGATACTGAGTAGAGAGACAGGGCTTTTAGGTGATCTGTGTAGGACAAGGGGTATTCATGCCCTGTCTTTTTCAGGTGAGAAACCCTTGTTGGCATTCCAGCTGTAGCAAGTATTTTGTTAGGTACGTGCCAAAGGGGAGGCATTGTACTCAGTGATGGGTCTGATAAGGATACCATACCCCTCCCTATAAGCTGGGTGATCTAGAATGGTTTTCTTACTCTCTTTGCTACATGTTGGTCGAAAACCAGATTATTGTTTACATGTGTTCCTAGATCCTTGATTACAAGGTTGAGACTTGGGGATGTTTT
Source organism: Protopterus annectens (assembly GCF_019279795.1). NCBI lineage: Eukaryota > Metazoa > Chordata > Ceratodontiformes > Protopteridae > Protopterus > Protopterus annectens. The sequence goes on from NC_056725.1 coordinate 1,985,850,128, forward strand.
ATCGATGTTAACTTGGGAGGACAATTTCCTAAATGGGAGTTCAAATGCATTTCTTGACATTAAGTTGTAAACTGTGGCTTTGGCACTAGTCATTTGTTTGTTAGAAACACTTGCTAGATGTTCTTGTCATGGAGGGAAGTCTGTGATGGCTCATAATTAACAGTTGTATGCAAACTTGGTGAGCCAAAGACCTTTGACATTAGCCTTGTCTTCCAAGAAGTAGATACCAAAAAGAAGCAGCCCCAGCATGAAGCCCTGAGGTACTTCACTGGTGACCCATCTCTTGGTGGAGGTGGTCTCACTAATTCTGATGTCTTGGGTCCTATCAGCAAGCTAGCCAGCAATCCAGTGAGTTTTGTAAGGATTTATGCCTAGTTTGGAGAGTTTTTCAACAATGACTGGGGTATTGTATTGAATACCTTGGCCAGGTCATGGTATGTGGGCACTGTTTTACATTCATCCATTGCCTTGATGACCTTCGCAAAGAAGACAACCGTGTTAAATAGGCACAAACTTCCCTTAAAGCCAAATGGGGATGGGTCCAGTGTCTGTAGGTTGCCGGTGTCCTTGTTGATCATTTCCATGATAATTTGTTCCATGGCTTTGCATATTACACTTCAGACTCATGGGTCTGTAGTTCCTGGGGTCATTTGGTAGTCTACCATTATAAAGCGAGATGACCATTGCAGTTCTCTATTCACTTGATACATAACTTTTTTGAGGCTGTAGTTGAAGAGTGCCTCAAGTGGAGGCAGCCAGGGATTTTGTCAGGACCCATTGGGGCAGTGTTTTTGGTTTTAGCAAACACCACCAGAACCTGATCCCTGTTAATAGTTGGGGGAGTGTGCTAGTAGGGGATTTCACAGGGGGTAGCTGGGGGGAGATTTTGGGGTGTGAAGATTGATCTGAATTTATCAGCCAGTAGATTCTCTGTCTGAGGGAAAAAATAATGTGGTGAGTGTAGGTTAGAAACAAACCAACAGTAAACCAAATGTGACAAAAAGAACTGTCCGACCAACACAGCTGTTAAGAACTTTAAAAGAAAACTATGACCAAAAGTATAAAAAATATACTGGTAAGCTGTTTTAAAAACTTAATCGCTTCATCAGACCATCCAGGAAAAAAGAGGTCATTGTTCCCCTCTACTCATCGCTCATTAGACCCATTATAGAGTACATTGCCCCTTTTGGAATGTCCCTCACAAGACATCTGCAGCAGCTGGAAAGGCCACAGAAGTACCTCACAAAGAGGATTACTGGCCTCAAACAAAAGCGCCTACAATGACTGCCTCAAACTCCAGCTTTACTCTGTAGCATATCGCCTACTCCGAGGTGATCTCTGCCTAACATATAAAGCTATGTCAAACCCAGAGCTGTTGGACATGCTACACCTACGGAAATCCCAATCCCTCCGAGCTACATGCTCTAGGGACCTAAACCTTGTCACCACAATAAACGGGACACGCTGGAGGGATAAATTCCTGTCCCAGAGACTTCCTATACTCTGGAACAAGCTACCCATTTATGTCAAGCAAAAGTCTTCATTAGCACTCAAGAAAAATCTTGATGAGTGGATGGGAAATAGGAAATATACCCTGGGGATCACTTCTGTGTCTCTGCTGGACAGTAGCACAGGAAAATAACTTTCTTGGGTGGCGTAAGCTATGGAACCTTGCTGGCTAGGCTTACGTAGGCCCTTGGGCCGATAGCCTAGTACCTACCTATGTACCTATTAAGCTCTTTCACAAATTTAATCACTTCATTGGACCATTCAGAACCAAACACAGATGAAATTTTTTAAAACCCCCGCCAAAGCAGATCCCATCAACGATGTAGGTCACGTGACCTAAGAACCAGTCTTACATACATATTATCATTTAGACTAGGTATTTATTAGCACCTAGCTTAATTATCCACTCCAACTCGCATTGTTCTATCCTATTCCTAATGTCTACACCCCTTATATTCAAGCTGACAGTCTCTAGTACAAGAAACTCAATGGAGAGATTACTGTCAGCTTGAATACAAGGGGTGTAGATTCTCGGTCTCCCTGATCTGTGAAAGTGGTGCCATTAACAACCAGTTCAGCACACTGCTGTCTGTTATCTTAAAGGTGGCGGACATAGATGAAGAAGGCCTTGTGATTTTCCTTAGCCTGAGAGGCTTGTAGTTGGCCTTGTTAGACTTAATTAGTCCTAGTTTCTTGTTTAGTTGAATCAAAGTCTTTTCTTTATGGAAATTGCTTTTTCTGAGTTTGGCCATGGCTTTTTTCTTTTGTTATATACTCTGAGGTGAGGATTCCACCACTGGGTTTTTTTTTTGTGGTGGTTGTTTTA